>NC_057805.1:75190786-75206600 GCF_018294505.1 Triticum aestivum
GTTGGCTCCCACGCGTTCCGTTGCCTCCCGATGAACATGACGCATTCCGTTGCCTCCCCATGAACACGACGCATTCCGTTGCCTCCCCATGAACACGACGCATTCCGTTGCCTCCCCATGAACACGACGACGACGCTGTTTCTCCGTTCCGACCCAGCCATGTACACGAGCCCTGGTCGTACGTATGCGCGAGTAGGCGTTCGAGACCCCGCCCGTATGTACACATACGTGGCCGTATTTTCTTTCTTGCACCCTGGCCGCTGTACGTACGTGTACATGCTACGTGCGCGCCTCTACTACGACACGTACGCGCCTCTACTACGACACGTGCGCGCCTCTACATCCACCAGTATATATGTACGTACATGTTCACGACTAGAATGACAACGCTACGTACGCTTCGACCAGGTGGGTCCCAACTGTCAGGCACTTCTTTGCGTGCGAAGATGTAGCTGGTGGGTCCCAGCAGTCAGAGGGGCGAATCATTTTTTTTTGCCCGGACGCACTTCCTTGCATGCGAAGGTGTAGCTGGTGGGTCCCAGCAGTCAGGGGGGAAACGTTTTTTCACGAAATACGGTGGCCCGTCCGGTGGGTCCCCACTGTCAGGTGGAGGAATAATTATTTTGCGTGTAATAAGGAGGCACTTCCTTGCTGCGGCCGTGGACCCAGCTGTCAGCGTCTCCACGCACAGTACTCTTCCGATGGAAGTCGGTCGTTGACCACGCCGCGCCGAGAGCACCACGGCGGTGAACGACGGGGAGGCCTAGGAAGGGGACGACACGGAGGCAGGGAAGACTCGGCAGTTGTTTCCCACGCGGAGGGGAGTACGATTGTACGAGGGTTTACTGGTTCGTCTGCCATCGCCGGAGAATAACAGCAGGTGTGGATGAGTAGAGGGATGGCTAGGCCAACGATGGGAGTACGGTGGGGCGGTGAGGCCTGCGCGGCAGCACAGCCGGCCGCGGGGAGGAGGGAGCAGGTAGTCCCGCCGGCGCTTGTTTGAGCGGCTGGAGCAGGAAGAGCAGAGATTGAAGAAGCACGACGGCCGTTGGATGGACATCCAACAGTCAGTGCTTGTGCGTCAACCTTTTTTTTAGGAAAGCCTCAAATCTGTGGAAAACAGCATACAACCCATCTGCCATTATTTCTAATAATTTACAGCCCATTTGCTAATTCTTGAGGTTTTTTTGGAGCCCATATTCTTTTTGTTAGCATTACAGCCCATATTGTGGCCACGGTTAAAAAATTATACAAAATTTTGCATATTTCGGTGCGGTCCGAACTGTTTTTAATCCCGAAATTTCGACTCACATTCAAACTGATTTTAAAAATAAATGTATATCAATATAAAATCCAACAAATTCTCCACACATAAAAATTAATGTAATTTAAAATCTTGAAATGTAAAAAAAGATATTTGAAACTAATTGCCGGTTTGATGTGTTTTAAAAATGTACAGCCCATTTCTCATTACTGATGGGCCATTTTCTCGGCCAGCCGAATGAAAGCTCTCCTCGTCTTGAAAGATTTGCAGCCCAACAGGACTGACAAAGCGACTTACTTGGCAAATCACAAAAAAACTGGGCTGTGGCCATGGACCCAGCTGTCAACCTCTCCACGTACAGTACTCTTCCGATGGAAGTCGTTCCTTGACCATGTTGACCACGCCGCGAGGAGAGCACCACGGCGGTGGAAGACGGCGAGGCCTAGGAAGGGGACGACACGGAGCCGGGGAAGACGCGGCAGTGGAAGCCCGCACGGAGAGGAGTACGAGGGTTCACTGGTTCGGCTGCGGTGTGAGGCTGCCATCGCCGCAGGGCCTGGCCAACGGTGGGAATAGTAGGGGCGGTGAGGCCTCTGTGGCAGCACAGCCGGCCACGGGAGACAGGAGCATGCGGCACGACCGGCGCTCCTTCGGGCGGCTGGAGCAAGAAGACCAGAGGTTGAAGAAGCACTACGGCCATTGGATGGACATCGTACGGTCACTGGAGCTAGAATCGTTCATATTGACTAAGTTGACAAAGCCCTTCGTCCCCGTCAACTTAGTAGGCCCACAAGTCAGCCTCCCACCAAGGTGGGTCCCAGCTAGCTGGGGGAGTATTCATTTTTTTTGTGCGTAATAAGGACGCACTTCCAGTGGGTCCGAGCTGACAGCGGGGGGAACGTTTTTTTCGCGAAATACGGTGGCCCGTCCGGTGGGTCCTAACAGTCAGGGGGAAACGATTTTTTTCGCAAAATAATGGTGGCCCGTCCGGTGGGTCCCCACTGTCAGGTGGAGGAATAATTATTTTCCGCGTAATAAGGAGGCACTTCCTTGCGGCTGCCGTGGACCCAGCTGTCAGCCTCTCCATGTACAGTCCACGTCCGATGGAAGTCGTTCCTTGACCACGTTGACCACGCCGTGCCGAGAGCACCAGGGCGGTGGACGACGGCGAGGCCTAGGAAGGGGACGACGCGGAGCCGGGCAAGACGCGGCAGTGGATGCACACGCGGAGAGGAGTACGAGGGTTCACTGGTTCGGCTGCGCTGCCGTCGCCGCAGAATAACAAGGGGTGTGGGTGAGTGGAGGGATGGCCTGGCCAGCGGTGGGAGTAGTAGGGGGCGGTGAGGCCTCCGCGGCAGCACAGCCGGCCACGGGAGGCAGGAGCAGGAAGACCAGAGGTTGAAGAAGCACGACGACCGTTGGATGGACATCATACGGTCACTACAGCTAGAATCATTTATATTGACTAAGTTGACAAAGCCCTTGGTACGTCAACTTAGTAGGCCCACAGGTCAGCTTCTGAAACGGTGCGCCCCAGATGTCAGGGGGAGGAATCATTTTTTGGGTGGGTGAAGCTAGAATACCCGAGATTGAAGAAGAAGCACGGCATCCGTTGGATGGACATCCAACGGCCACTGCTGCTAGAACCGTGTGTTGACTATAAGTTGACAAAGCCTTGCATATGCGTCAACTCTGTTTTTTTAGGGGACGCGTCAACTTAGTAAGGCCAGAAGTGTGTGGCAGAGAAGTTATAGCCCATTTGAGATTTGTAAGAATGTGTAGCCCATTTTTGAATTCTAATGGAATTTGCTACAGCCCATTTACAGTTTGTTAAAAGTACAGCCCATTTCAACCAACCGTTCAAAACAGAATTCAATAAAATTTCCCAAATTTTGACGGGATCCGAAATATTTTTATCCCGAAATTTCTAGTCAGATTAAATACAATTTCAATATAAATTTATATTACGTAAAAATCCAACGAAACATTACGCTCGCAACAATTAATGATATTAAAATTTTCAATATCCAAAAATAATATTTTATAAAGTAATCACGTGTATGGTGCATTTTTTTATAGTTACTGCCCAGTTTTTATAATTACATCCCATTTATTATTTCTTAAAGCCCATTTTCTTGTTAAGCCTAATGCATCCCTCCTAGGAAAGATTTGCAGCCCAGCGGGGCGGAGAATAACAACTTGACCTTGCCTGGGTATTCCTAAAAATAAGTATAGCTGGGCTAGCCATTTTCAGCTTGACAAAAATTTATATCTGGGCTGGATATCTGGCCTGGGCTAGACGGGCCACAGCCCGCCCAGTTAATACCTGCAGCGATGTTTTCGTTGTTGTTCAGAGGAGAAAAATTAATATCTGGGCTAAACATCAAAAAACTCGGCAGTGCTCACACCTCAAAAACACAAATACTGCTCGAGGTTCTTGGTCCCAGCTGTCGGACGCTTCTTGTGCAATTCTCTCGTTTATTGACTACTACATAGGTTGATAATGGTGTGGGACCGTGATGTCAGGAAACCAGGAGGAAGCAAAATAAATCATAGTTATATATATATATATATATAAATATAATAAGGAGGCACTTGCGTACGTGAGGCTATGGACCTGGTGGGTCCCCATTGTCATCCTCTCCAAGTAAAGTCATCTCCTCGCCCGCGCGCGCTTTCCGCGTGAAACAGTCAGCGTCGCCCGCCCCGCTTCCCGGTGCAGGCGATTGCTCCGCCTTCAAACAACACAAGTGTCGTCCGTCCGTCCATCTGCCACCCACATTAATGATACGCGGTTGCCGAGGCGGCTACTCCGGCGCCACATGTCCGTCCCTCCGCCCGCCCACCATTGCTATATAAACTGCTGCGCCGGCCATAGCCGCAGTCATCCGCATCCGTTCCCTTTCTCCTGTCCACACCACTACTGCCCACCATGGCTTCCTCGTGCTGCAGCGCTCTTCGGGACGGGCGGACGACAGACCACAAGGAGATGGCAGCCATTGCTGCCGACCGGCTGGCCGGCAGGCAGCCCGAGGACGACGATGTCCCAATGGAGAACATGGTAGTCAACGATCCGATGCCAACCCCCTCCTCCGCGCCATCCTCGCCGGTGCATTGCACCATGACCATCAGCGAGGCCCGTGCCCAATATATGGACAGGGTGAGGCAGATGCGTGAGGAGCAGTTCCGGGAGGCGCAGGCCGACACCGCCTACAACCACCATCTCCTCCAGGAGCACCTGCAGGCGGAGGAGCAGATCGCCGCGGAGCGGGCGGAGCAGGAGGCGCTGCTCGACTCGTACCGCTCCGCCCGCAAGGGCCACCTCGAGCGCTGGCGGTACCGCATGCGGGTGGCGGAGGCTGCGACCGCCTACAAAGAGGCTAGCAAAGAGGGCGATGAAGCGGGCGAGGCGCTGTTTGGCGAGACCGAGGACGAGGCAGAGGACAATGCCGGCTCCGACGAGTCCCCGCTCCGCTGGCGTCGACGAGGCCCCGCGGCGCCAACAACGAGGCAGAGGACACCGCCAGCTCCGCCGAGGCCCCGCCCCGCCAACAACGAGGCAGAGGACATCGCCGGCTCAGCCGAGGCCCCACCCTGCCGGCAACGTGGGGGAGGATTTCCACCGCTCCGCTGAGGCGCCGCCCGCCGGCAACGAGACAAAGGACATCGCCGGCTCCTCCGAGGCCCCGCCCCGCTGCCAACGGGGCCGCTCCACACAGAAAACAAGGAAGAGTAGAACACGGTAGGTCGCCGCCGCTCGGGTCCAAGTAAGGCCACCGCTGCTACCCTCCGGTTGAAGCCAAGCTAGGCGGGTTGACCATTGACGGCAGGTTAGCTTCTTGGCGGCGACGTGGAGTCGAAGAGCTGCGCTGGAGAAGAACGCTGCTTCTACTTAACTGCTGGTGCAGTTGGCTGACTGACACGTGGGCCCAATAGGCCACATGTCAGTTACGCAACTGCACCTGCAGTTAAGTCACTGAAGCTTCTGTTCGGCTCAGCGGGACACAGGTGGGTAGCTTTGGTTAATTAATTATACCTCCAGCACACCCCTTTTTAGTTGAAGAATGTATGGAATGTAATGAAATCCGGCATGTTTATGTGAAATCCGACCGTGTATGAATGAATTTATCTTGATTAGTTCGAATTCCTGTATCACTGGCATTGGATGAACATGCAAAAACAATACGTACTAGCATTATTCCCAGGGTGATCACCTCGTTTGCAGCAGTTTCACATGTACTCCCTCCGGTCCTTTCTAGTCTGCATACAAGTTTTGTCTGCAGTCAAAGTATCTCTACTTTGACCAATCTTATACAAAAAAGTATGCACTTTCACAATGTGCGAAGTAAAAAGGAACAGAAGGAGTACAAAGAGTTTGAGCAGCTTTTTAGCGTTTCTGTACATTGCAATCAAACACACAGGCCTGGCAATTCATAGAGAACATTCAAAACAATCGATGAGCAAAATTTACATCACAACTACTCACATGTCAGAGGCAATATTTACTTCACAACTAAAGAATAAAGAAAAAATTGATTGACGTTGCTGACAGCAAAGGGCGTCCCATTCGAAAATATCAAACGCATGTCTTGCTAAAATCAATGAGCAAAATTTGACAAGGTTGTCCCATTCCAAAATATCAAATGCCTATGATTGTGGAATGGGCAGGGTTTGGCATCAGTTCGAACATTGACATGGCACCTCGTGCTAAATAAACCAGCTGTTCTTTTTGTGCAGTTCCACCAAAATCAACCAAATTCGCGTGTAGCTTGTATGATTTCGCCCTTATATGTTGCAACGCCTTGAACTTATCGGCACCTCCTTTCTTGTGGTGGAAATGAATGATTCGATGTATTCATGAACATTTTGTGCAGTTCCCAGTGAAATCAAGCTGAGCACCCCTGTTTGCACAAATACAAAAAAGTGATTAGTATAAAGCAAATAGTACTATGAATTGACAGTTTCAGCAGGCACATACATGGTCCATGTAGAGCACACTTTTAGAAAAATGGAACTCACCAGAAAGAATCCTAGAACAACATTGTACTCGTGCATCACAGCAAAAAATGGAGATTTGTCAGTCCTTCTGAGCTGAAGTTAGTTTGGTCTTGTGGGGAGTAATGTAACCATCCTTCAACTGCTCCTTCTGATGAGAAGATAGACAGGGCTTCTTCATCCTGGCATAATCGGAACTAGTCACTTCACGTACTCCATATTCTTCTTCAGAGGAAGATGATCGTGTTGTGCAAAGACAAGAGGACTACTAAATGCTAGCATCCCTGTTTGCTCGAAAAAAAGGAAAGGAAATATTTAAAACAGCACAGATGAAGCACTTCTCAAGGACAATACCACTTTTTCATGACAGTATCTAAACAGTAGCACAACACCAATAGAGATGACAAAGCTCAATCATATGGATGAAATCAGTGGGCGAGTACCAACCTTTGTCAGGAGGCTTATTGTCTAGAGCATACAGATGAAGCACTTCTCCGGAACCATCTGTTGCTATCTACGGTGGTGGCCATGCTTACTATATACTCCTCGATTAATTTAATGTTTCCAACATCTTCTTGTGCAGTTCCACTAAAATATATGGTATCTTCAAAGAAGATCCCTGTTTGCACAAGTAGAGATAATTACATATTACATTAAGAGTGGCATCAAATCAGTGGCAAAACAATTGCTTGTTCCAGCCATAGCAATAAATTAAGATGCAAAACTATATCATTACTTGTGTCATCACAGTTCCAGTGCTTCATTACAACACTGGGAGTTGATTTTTGTTTTTCTTCCGCTTGTTCTTCCCCTTCATCACTTGGTTCAATAACAGACAAGCTTCGCCTTCAATGTAAGATTTGGCATGTCAATTAGGGAGCACAAGTATAGTACTAAACTTAATTTTCTGATGAAAGTGGCAAAATACAGGCCAGCAGTTGTGAAATATCCTTATCTTACCTCAATGGGATATTACGGTGCACATACAGATTGGAAGTCTTGTCTCCATTTGTGCAGTTCACTAAAATCAAGCAACATTATCGTACAAGTAGCACAACATATGAAAGCACACTGCAGAATCATGTGAAAGAAGGCTAGTACTGACCTCTCATGATGCGGAATTCAAACAACTCACAAGAAGAAGATCTGAACCAAATTCGCCTTAACGGATAGGAAGTAAGATCTCCTCTTGTGCAGTTCCACTAAGATCAAGCAATCAAGCAACGTTGTTAGTGTGACATTTTGGTTGAACTGCACAAAACACTCTTAAAAGAAAAGTGTTTTGTGCAGTGCAACAAAAGGTCACAATGGCAACGAGGTGAAGTAGATAACCCTGTTTACACAGAGGTGCAAAGGAAACAATTAGTGGTCAATAACGGTGGATGACACAGAAGCCAACAAAAAGAAGCATCTACCTTATCTAAATGGGAAAGAAAGCAAGACAGTAGCATTTCTCAAACGGTGGCATTGATTAATATTAACATAGAGATTATATTAACAATAAAATTTGTTAAACATGTAATTTGCTTTTAACTGTGGCATTGCATCAATTTTCCAGCGGCATTATTAGAGGGTGTTTGTTTACAGGGACACTTTGGTGTAGGGACTAAAAAAACTCCGTGTCAGTCCCATCTAAACCAAATAGGAGGGACTTTTAGGGACTAAAAGTGGGCATTTGGGACTAAAGAAAGAAGACCCCGAGGGAGTCTTTTTGGGACTTTTTCCAACATTTGCCCCTACCACGCATCGCACCTTGTCTCTATTAGTTCATTACTAGGGGTAACATGGTCTTTTAGCATGTCATTTAATAACCTCTAGTCCATGTTTAGTCCCTGGAACCAAGCAGGTAGGGACTAGGGAGTTTTTAACCAAACAGGGCCTTAGATTAACAACAGCTAACAAGTTGCACGGGACAGTGGACGCACCAGCACCATGTGCATCTACCGATGTACTGTGGTCATGCACAGTCTGTTGCAACAAAGAACAAACAACCAAGGAGCATATTTGTGTTGGTCCCAGTTTTGTTATCTTTAGACACCTTTCCCTATGTGAGCGCAGCAAATCTAGTCCTGCTCAAACTCTACAGCCTTGTCCCTTCCTTTCCTTTTTGAACTAGTACTTTCGCCCTTCCTTTCCTCTTTGAACCATGTCCTAGATTTATGCGATACAACTTTCCCCACTACTTTCCCCCATTCCTTTCCTCTTTGAACCACGTCCTAGATTCATGCTATACAACTTTCCCCTTTCATTTCCTCTTTGAGCCACGTCCTAGATTCATGCTATATACAAATTTTCCCACTACTTTCCCCCACTCCTTTCCTCTTTGAACCACGTCCTAGATTCATGGTATACATGCAGCTAGAGCAATGCATGTGGAGTAAGTAAATTATACCTTAAGGTTCTTGGGGCGTGGTTCGGTGGGCGACGGGACGACGACGAAGAAGAAGGGGTCGGAGGCCCTCCCGCGCCGCCGCTGGGTGGAAAGTGAACAGCTGCGCCGGTAGTCCCTCGCCGACGGCGACAGCGTTAAGCCTCCTTCCCTTCCCGGCCGACGGATCCTGCCGGCTCTTTGAGCAGCAGTGAGGGGAGAGAGAGGCAAACGAAGTCTTGTTTAGATCTGGAGAGGGCGAGAGAGTGTGAAGAGAGCAACTACAAGCGCTGAGGCTCCAGCGTGTATATATATACTGGAGAGAGAGTGTGAAGTGTGCAAACCCTAGAAAACATTTTGACCAGTCAAAGAATCCACCCGAGACCTCAAGTTTGATGAGCGAACAGGCTAACCAGCTACATAACCCTCCTGTTATGTTCAACGAGAGGGAAATAACCTTTTATACATTCCTGCATTTGTGTGACAAGCATGCCATGTTTTTTTTGTGTGTGGGAGTCATTGGGATTTCAATCATAATCGTGTCATGTGGCTTTGGTGGTAAGACTATCCACAGTGGTGCAGAAATATGCAGCCTTAGTCACCTTACCTCTCTCCATGTAGTACGTTGGGTCCCACCAGTCATAGGGTGAAACAAACAAATTAATAAGAAAAATTAAAAGCGCCAGCGGTGTATCTTACCTCACACATCTCGCTACTGCTCCGGAACACTGTCCAATTGATCCCTCTGTTCGCTCATGTACTATTTTAAGTGAATCCTTATTATAACATGCACACAAATTTTGGGCACTTGTATTCGACTTAAGTCAGTGTGCCACCGTATCTCGTATACTTACTACTCCCTCCGTCTAGGTGTAATAAGTCACGTTAGAAGGTGCAACGGGACCAAGGTGCGTGCATGTGTGTGTGTGTGTGTGTGTGTGTGTGTGTTTAACAGCATGTGTGTGTTAGAGAGAGCGATAGATCGACCTACTCCTACAGAGAGATGTTGTGTAGTGTAGTACGATTTTAGCCGTGAGAGTCGGTGCATCCTCTCATTTCCGGGTGTGTCCGGTAGGGACATGTGGACAGCTGCCACGCCCGCTCCTAACCAGCCTGGCCCACCCAGAGCCCCTCCATCGCCCGCGCGCGCTTCCTGCCCGAAACGGTCAGCGCCGCTCCAAAGAATCGGTGCCGCATTCATGCCCGGGCAGAGCGGACGCGACCTCTCACTGGCGCAAGAGTGATGGTTGCTTCGTCCGTCCAACTTACTGCTGGGTCTATGTGATTTGACGGCTCATTGGTCTTTATTACTGAGGTGGTAGGACTGCTGGATGTCCCACGCTTTCGGCGAAAGGAGGTACTACTACTAGATTACAATTTTCTCCATTCTTACAGCGGAGGCATGCAAGAGCAGTGAAAACACACAGGCTCAGTGATTACATGGCCCACCTCACACTATCACCGTGCGACACCTAACTCTTTACATAGTACTCCCTCCGTTCCTAAATATTACTAGATTGCCGCGGAACAGCGGTATATCTCTCTGCGCAAAATTATCGATTTCATAGAACTAAAAAAACTCTATAACCGCATGACAAATGTGGTAGCCAAACTAAATAAACTCCCATCATCATTTAGATCATCCCACGTAAGGAAAAAAGATCAGCCAACTCCTACTGCATAATGGGATTATATTTTTCTTTTTGACATGTTAATGGGACTTAAAAGCTCACTTACATGCATGCTACCGGTGCATGCTTGCATGCAGACATGTTGATGTGATTTAAAACCCACTCACATGCATGTGCCACGGTATTTCTGCATGCTTGCATGTGGCTTAGTGCGGAGCCTCTCAATGTCTAGATCAGACGGCTATTATGGACTGATTTACTTCATCTAACGGCTACATCAATTTTGATGATGTGGCTCAAGGAGAGGATAGAGAATTCCTAGTAGTGGGGGCTAGCTATTACTAGTAGATAAGTCTTTGTAGAGATTCCCCTACCTACGGAACAAAATGAATGAATCTACACTTAAAATGCATCTATATACATCCGCATGTGGTTCATGGTGAAATCTCTACAAAGACTTATATTTAGGAACGGAGGAAGTACTAGTATAGTACGTACTGTAATTTATCAGCGAGATAAATTTGTACAATTCTATGAAGCTTCCAGCTTCTGTTACATGTATCTTGCGTCCAAGGTTGCCCGTTGCAACATTTCATCAAATACAATGGAGACCAACATGCATGCTATTGCATCTCAATGATTGGCAGATCATAGCAAATATGTACTCCCTCCGTTCCAAAATAAGTGTCTCAACTTTGTGCAAACTTTAGTACAAAGTTGTACTACTACTAAAGTTGACACTTATTTTGGAACAGAGGCAGCTAAAGAAAAAAATGATCCATGCAGTCCCTAGCCCTTGAACTGTGAACCCTGACTAGGCTTCAATTTGCTGGCAACGTTCGAGCTTCCTAATAAATGAAGTTTGCAACCTTTTGACCATCGGATCATTTTGTGCAGTTTCACCAAAATCGAGATGAGCATCCATGTGGCAAAGAAATTGAAGAAGCGTGATTAAAATAAGATTACTGGGACTAGTTGATGAGACATAAACTCATCACAAATACAGTACGTAGAAGCCAGTAGAGGTATGTGCGGGGCAAAGAAGTAGAGAAATATCCACAGGGAGTGATGTGGGCAGCTGGAGTAGTGGTGCAAGCCGGCTGTAAAGGGAGTTGTACCTGAGGGACGTAGCTCAACCTTGAGGAGGGCGGCGGGAGGCGGCAACTGCCCACGTCGCGGCAGTGAGCAAGGGACGAAGGCAACCTCACCAGCTTTGTGAGAGAGAACGGCGGGGACCCCTGATCGGGACGTGCCGACAGTGGGTTTCGCCGTCGGCGACGGCCACCGCATCTACACTAAGCATCCACCCCTTCCCCAAGCGGACGTGATCCGCCGGGATGTTAGAGATGTGGCCATAGTCGTTTTGTGCGAGAGAGTGTGAAGAGAGCAACCCCAGCAAGCAACCGTGTAGGCTGGCCCATCCTGACTATGTATATAGTGGAGCGGTTTCCTTTTCTCTCCATATGAACCTATCATATTGCATACGTGCCACTGAAGAAAAAAACTTTATTTATAAATTACGCGGCACCTACTAATCGTTCTCCTATAACCTTGCGCTTGGCATCTCCAAAATATTAACCTTGCGATTGGCTCTTCGCCTCTTCGGGAAGTCGAGCAATAATGGTAGTGCAGTATATATCGTTCTAGCTATATGAGACTGAATGAATTGCTGCACGTCCACCACGTGGGCGAGGGTCGAGGGGCGAGGGAGAGTGCTACATACGGAGCAAAATGAGTGAATCTACACTCTAAAATACGTCTATATACATCAATGTTTGGAGTATGTACTAGTAGTTCATATTGAAATCTACTAAAGGACATGTATATTCCAAACAATATGATATAATCTCTATAACCAAGGTAGTAGGGACGAGGAGTAAACGGAGGGAGTAGTAAATTTTTCTCCTCGTCCTGCGAGCCACCGCGCGCATGGGCGAGGGAGCGGGCGTAAGGCGGAGCAAGCTTCACCTCATCCTGCGAGCCACCGCGCCCGTGGGCGGGGGAGACGGCGTACTAAGCAAGCTTCTCCTCGTCCCGCGAGTTGACGGGACACATCCAAAGTACTCCAGTGTATAGAGCCTTGCCTCTAAGGTAGGCCCCACATGGTTTGCCTCTTTTTTTAACATAACACGTCAAGTCGCAATTTGTTTGTTCACCCGTGGTAGACGATCCTCCCTCCACCAAGTGGACAACTAGTACACGTGCCAAATTACCATGTGGGCTGCCTTTTTGTATAGAAATGAGCTCCACCGTGTACCCGCGTGGGTGTGGTTGGGAAAGAGACGGGAGTACGTGCGCCGTGCATGCACCTCTTCTCTTCGTGCACGTCCCCCACCTACGTGGGTGTGTGTGAGAGATACAAACCGCGTTCGTGAGTGTTTTTTGTTTTGGGGTGGGGGTGGGGTGGGGGTTGATTTCGTGAATTATTTGTGGGAATATGTGTCGATGACATCTCAAACAAAATTTTGCATGCAATGTGTGTGAAATGGAGGCCTATCCATATCATACATAGAGGGTCGGGCAATCCACGAGAAGAGAGGGAGGGGTCATAGCTATCGATAGAGTCGAAGAGAGGATCAAGTGGGTGGGTGCGAGATCGATGAAGAGAGCCATCGAAATTGTGTGTGTGTCCAAGTCAAAGATATAGGGTGACTGGCCTACCGGAACGTTAGAGGGCACATGTCAAGTTTGTGTGTGGCAGGGAGACATGACTAGAGCGCTCGATGTATCGGTGTGTGTGGGGGGGAGGGGGTGGGGGAGGGGTAGGCAGAGGCCTAACTATAGAGGTAGAACGACTCGTATATGTGTTGAGAAGGAGAGACCCAGCTATGTCTTGAGGGAGATCGGTCGACATCCATACATAACTGAAGGACGGGAAATATGATGGGACAGAGAGAGAGGAGAGAGAGAGGGAGGGAGAGGGGTAGAGTGCTGGATGGGTGATGGAGTTGCTTCTCGAAGATGGTGGGAGAGGCCTACTAGACAAACTGAGGGTGGAACTGCAATGTTATCAATAAGAGTGGGGATGTGTTTCTGTGTGTGCCTGTGCGTGATAGATCTGTCGGGACGCATCCATGGATGATGAAGGGGAACCATGTGTTTGGTAAGTAAACCTAACTAGATCGGTAGATCAATTGTTGTTTATCGGAGGAAGGGAGAGACACAACTAATGAGGTAGATCGATTGACGTGTGGGTAAAAACGAGTTATAAGGACCTAGCTAGCTATATGTATAGCGAGAGATCGGTCGGTGTACGTCCATTTGTTAGAGGCAAATAAGGCCCAGCGAGACGGATAGACAGAGAGAATGGAGCTAGGAGGTGGTGCGAGAGGCCCAACTACTAGCTAGATAGGGGGAGGTGTGTGCGGTTGTGAGATCGATGAAAAGAGGGGCGGGACTTTACACGTGTGTCTGGCCGTATGAGAGACACGAGGCAAGGACACATAAAGGAGGAGATTGAAGGTGTGTGTGTATGTTGTAAGCAGGCATCGCTGGAGAGGTTTATCGATCGGTGTGTGTCGAAAGGAGTTGTGGAGACTCTGGGAGAACGACCTAGAGAGAAAAATCAATGTGCCCGGTGGATAGAATGCCGAGGGAGGGGGAGGGCGAGGAGGGCGTGTGCATGCACGAGAGAAAGTTAGTGGTAGCTACAAAGGTTAGAGGATTGTGTGGGTGTAAGAGACTAACAAAGATCATAATTTGATATGAAAGCGGATTCATATATTTGAATAGGAGATCATAGTGTTTTAAACATTGCATGCATGAATATAGCGGTGATACACGTGTTGTGCGCATGTTATACCATAATGTGATAATGCATGGCGTTTGCAACTCACAGCTAAATGCCGAACAATCTAAACCATACTATACGTCAAACAATCTCACATTTTATTTGAATTTGTGATAATGTGTGGCGTTTGCAGCTTACAACTAAATATCGAACAATCTAAACAATACTATATATCGAACATTCTCACATTTTATTTGAATTTGTGGTAATGTGTGGTGTTTGCAACTCACATCTAAATACTTGTAGGCGTAGGGGGCGGGGCACCATACATAATGTGATAAACACATTATACATATGAGACATGGTTTAGATTATGAAGATCTAGATAGAGCTAGAAACGTAATGTGATTTGAAATCAAAATAAAGTGGATTCAAAAATCTAGTTCGAGTTCATATAGTACACATAGTTCATATGTAACTCGAGACTAATCATGTGGTGTGCTGTGAAGATAATACACAAACGATGGTTTAACTTGACAATAATGATGATTGTAGATCTTATTAAAACAGAGAAATGAATTCAAATTCTTTGACTTCACAACAATCATTACTGTAGATCTTATTCAAATAGAGAAACGAATTCAAATTTAGTTCATATTGAAGCGGTAGTATATACGTTTGGAATGCACTGAAACGTTCATTTGAGTAGTAGGTTGCATGCAATATACACGTAGCGAAATATTTTAATTGAACATAACATGAATTCAAAGTTTTGAATGACATTTGTAGTGCGCATTGATTTGGTACAGTACACGTTAGGCTTGTCCGGAAATTTCAACCCGCGCCTTGTTAGCCCGAAATATTTAAGATATATCTTTGTCTCGTTGTGCTCCGACAACTCCCTCCATCTCAACCCGCGCCTTGCTATTCCGAAATTACAACGTGCGCGAAAACTCCCACCTCGTCTGAAATCCCGACACGTGAAATGCCCGTGGTACCATTGAACCGAAAGAACCGCCTCAAATCGGTGGGGGTACTTTCGTAACTTACCCCACATTTCGGACAAGCGCGTCTCTAAGCCATGGTTCCCCACTGCCATCCCATCCGCCCACCCATTCGTACACCGAGGCCGCGAAAACCCGTGACGAAACCCCACACCCTGCTCCGTCCGCCACCCAGCCGGAGCCTCTTCCTCGACGACGTCGTCCACAGCAACACCTCGACGTCCCTCATCCACCGTACCGGATGAGGATCCGTCGTCGATCTCATCGTCCCGCCGGCTCAGCCACCCCATCCTCCACCTCCAAGGAGCTGCCCTGACGTTCCCCTAGTCTTTCGCGCCACCTCCATTCCCACACTGTCGTCTTCACCTGCACCACCGGAAGAGCATCATCATCACCGTTTCCTCGGATGAAGCTGCGGCCTAATCGGTGCCACCAAAGAGGTTGTACACTAATCGCCGCATTTTCTTCTTGATTCGATCTCACGGTGCTGCCGGCGCTCGGTCCCGAGCCGACACGGCGCGGCTCCATCCACGGCGGCGTCGCCGGCCACTTCCTCCAGGGTGTCGCTCCCTCGGCGGCGACGTCCACATCAGTAGGAGCTGCTGCTGCTTTAGCTCTCCCTCGCGCTGCTGCTCTGCTCTTGTTCTCGGTCCCCTGCCTGGTCTGCTCTTGCTATTGCTCCTGCTCGCGCTGCTGCTCTCGCTCTTGCTCTTGCTTGCGATGCTGCTCCGATTTAGCTACACTTCAATCGACTAAATCGACTTTTGGGTCAGTCGATTTTCAGGGGGTGGGGGGCTCGCCGGGGTGAAGGAAGAACCAGCC
>NC_057805.1:75206736-75206992 GCF_018294505.1 Triticum aestivum
TCTGCTCTTGCTATTGCTCTTGCTCGCGCTGCTGCTCTCGCTCTTGCTCTTGCTTGCGATGCTGCTCCGATTTAGCCACACTTCAGTCGACTAAATCGACTTTTGGGTCAGTCGATTTTCAGGGGGTGGGGGGCTCGCCGGGGTGAAGGAAGAACCAGCCGCAGCGGGGAGGGGGGCTCGCCGGAGAGGTACCCCACTATCTATCTTAGGGTTCAGGATGGGGGCGGTGGTCGCCGGCGGTGGCGGGGCGGTGGTG
>NC_057805.1:75207002-75238245 GCF_018294505.1 Triticum aestivum
GGAGGGGGGCTCGCCGGAGAGGTACCCCACTCTCTATCTTAGGGTTCAGGATGGGGGCGGTGGTCGCCGGCGGTGGCGGGGCGTTGGCGGGGCGGTGGTGTGGGGATCGCCGGAGAAAAAGCTCGGCACGGGGGGGCCTAGAGGGATGGCCGGGGCGGCGGCGGACCGGCGGTAGGGAGTGTTTTCGGGGCGGGCGGGGCGGCGCACCGCCGGCCGCGGGCGGCGGGGGCTGCTGTTTGGCCGGTGGTGGCTGGCGGCTCAGGGGGGTGGAGGTTGAAGATGAACCGCGGGCCCTTGATTTCGTATCCAACGGCTGCAAAATCGACTGACCAGAGATGAAAAAGTCAGTCGACCGACGTGTAGCCTCACCTTGCTAGTGTGTTCAGTCTCGACAGCAAAATTCAGTTTCGACAGCAAAATTCAGTTTCGACAGTTAAGTTCAGTTTTGACAGTTAAGTTCAGAGATGAGCGGCTGATGTATTTTACATCTAGCACTTTGTGGTTATGTATTTTACGTCATGTATTGGAGATGCTATTAGAATTCCACTCAGGTTAACGTTGTTCGTTGTCTCTCTTGTCCTGCTTTAGCCTCAGCGTCGTACAACTCACCGGAGCTGCTCCAACGATGAAACCCTCCATCACAGCGGAGCAGTAACTCAGGCTCCATCTCCAGACGCCTAAGATCTTCTTCCCCTCCTCCGACAGCAAAGTCAGCCGGAGCATCCTCACCGGCCAACCCAATCACGCTGAGATCGACATGGCTTCGCCAAAGAGGTTGTACACTTGTTGCATCTCTTTTTTACTCTACATGTTATATATATTGTCCACTGAGCACACGGATTTGTTTCTTTAGTGTCTCCTTGAAAGAAAAAACGTAGGAATTTTAATTTTCACTTGTCGTCCTTTTCAAATTCCTATTCATGAAGCACAAGACTAAGAGATAGTAGCATAATAGCATTATAATCGTACATTTTCTTGTGGTTTGACTTAATCTCACCATGCTTCTTTGCATCCTGTGATCTTCCAATTGTTGTGAATCAAACACCCAGATTGGCAGAAATCCCGTGTTTTTAAATTCTCTGTTTTGCACGTGCATTCCTATCCTATTCCTGTCTATTTCCTATCCCTGCATTGTTGGAATCCTCCAATTCAAACGAGCCCTTACAGAATTACTTCTCTTACAGATAGTTGTCAAAGAAAACCTTGCGTGGTTTGTCCCGCTCCTGCTGCGCCGTCTTCCACCCCAGCTCAGCAGCTCCAATGACAGAAGGGTCCAGCACAGCAGGGATCCGGCCTCCAGACTGTCTTTCGCCGCCTCATATCTTCTTCCCCGCCGCTGGCAGCCATGAAAACTGCATTACCATCATCAACCGAGCAGATGACCTCGAGGACTACACGGGTCCGCAAGAGAGGTCGCACTCTTTCGTGTCTGCTTACGTTATGCATCGCTTAATATTACATGCTACTTTATCGTCCTGTTCACCGACTAGACTCTGAGTCAGCTCCAAACTAATGGTCAAACTTGAGTTTTTAAATGGTTGTGGGGTACATATCAGGGCCGCTATCAATAGTATCTATCTACTATCTGGTTAATCTCCGGTGTCTACTATGCGTTTCATGTTGGGTGGGAAACAAACAGTAAAGAAGCCATTATCTGTATTTTTTAACTGAAGCCATTATCTGCCTGCTACTATTGGTTTTGGGTCTATCCACAGGTTGCTACCATCACTCTGGATTTCTGCATGCACTCCTTACATAATCTCACTATGTTTTATTCCTATGCATGACAGTTATTGTAAACAATGGAACTGAACATGTAGAGCAAAAGAGACGAGCCTTGCATGGCAATAAAATTTCATGCTCACGTCGCTCCATGGTAGGCGCAAAGGCAGCCCCCCCTCCACGCATTTCGGATTGTAATCGAGAGGAAGATATCTGTTCTGAAGGGGATTCAGAAGGAGAAGACAACTCCTATTTACCCCCTGAGGTCTTCGCTCTAACTTGGCATGCTGATGTTGGTTATATCATGCATATGGTGTCTTGCATTGCTTACTTTATACATCAAATATGTCATCTGCTTAGTTTAAACATCCTTTGTGCAAATGCCATCTGTTTAGTTTATTCATCGTTTATGTGAATTATGCAACGCCATCTTGTTTAGCCAGGCATCATATATGTGAATTTTGCTATGCCATCCTGCTTAGCCAGTCATCTTATATGTAAATTATATCAGGCCATCCTTTTTTTCATTACATATTACATTTGTCAACAATGTTAGTACATTCAACTGCTCTTCGTGTGCATCAGCCATTTGACACGGTGATGGCAAATTCTGGAGTGAAAACAAAGTCTTCAGAGCAGACTATGCTATCTGACGAAGTGCATATCTCGTTGGTTACGGATAGCTCCTCAGAGGAGGATTCAGAGACAGATGACCAGTCCTATCCCCCCCCCCCCCGAGGTGTATGCTCTAACTTGGCAGGGTTATGTTGCTCATATCGTGCGTATGGTGTCTCGCATTGCTATGTCATTTGATTAGTTTAGACATGCTTTGTGTGAATGCCACCTGTTCAGTGTCTAATTACCATATATGTGAATTATGCATTGCCATCTTGTTGCAAGACATTATATATGTGAATTATACAATGCTATCTTGTTGCAAAGGCATTATATATGTGAATTATGCAATGCCATGCTGTTTAGCCAATCATCATGTATGTGAATTATATCATGCTATCATTTTTTTGTATTACGTGTTCCATTTGTCGACAATGTTTGTATATTCAACTACTCTTCCTGTGCATCAGCCATTTGAAGCAGTGATGGAAGTATCTGGAGTGAAAACAAGGTATTCAGAGCAGACAAAGCTACCTGCTGAAGCAGACATCTTGCTGGTTACAGAGAGCTCCTCAGAGGAGGATTCAGAGACTGATGACCAGTCCTATTTCCCCCCTGAGGTCTATGCTCAAACTTGGCAGGGTTATATTACCCATGTCATGCATGTTGTCTTGCAGTGCTTAGTTTTTACATCATATATGGATGAGAAAAGTATGTTTTTAGTCCCTCAAGTTCCCAAAAAGTACAGAATTAGTCCTTCAAGATTTTTTGGTATACATTTGATCCCTCAAGTCCCAAAACCGGACAAATTTAGTCCAAAACCAGATTTTGACTGGGTTTGACGGGTTTGACCACGCAGACTTTGACCGGGTTTGACCGATGAACAGTAAATTCGTAAAAAAATTCAAAAACAGTTCAAAAAAATCTGATTTTTTTTCATGCAACATGCTTACATGCTCAAGGTGCGTGCCAAATTTCCGGGTCTTTCGACACTCGAGGCGCCCGTGGTAAAAAAAACAAAAATCCACTCCAGATGAACAGTAAAATCGAAAAAATAACCAAAAAAATCAAAACAATTTAAAATTTTGTGGGGTTCAATATACTGGTGTGCCCAAGGCCCGTGCAAAATTTTAGCATCTTTCAACATTCGAGGAGATAAGCGAAAATTTGTTTTTTCTGCCACGAGCTCCTCGAATGTCGAAAGATGCCAAAATTTTGCACGGGCCTTGTGCAGACCAGTATATTGAACCCACAAAATTTCAGGTTTTTGTGATATATTTTTTGCTATTTTTTGATTTTACTGTTCATCAAGAGTAGATTTTTTGTGTTTTTTTCCCACGGGCGCCTCGAGTGTCGAAATACCAGAAAATTTGGCACGCACCTTGCGCATGTAAGCATGTTGCATGACCAAAAATTTCAGATTTTTTGAACTGTTTTTGAATTTTTTTTATGAATTTACTGTTCATCGGTCAAACCCGGTCAAAGTCTGCGCGGTCAAACCCGCCAAACCCGGTCAAAATCTGGTTTTGAACTAAATTTGTCCGGTTTTGAGACTTGAGGGACCAAATGTATACCAAAAAATCTTGAGGGACCAAGTCTGTACTTTTTGAGAACTTGAGGGACTAAAAACATACTTTTCTCTATATGGATTGCCATCTGCTTACTTGCTTACTATATAAATCATATATTTGAATTATATCATACCATCATGTTTACATAGTACATACACATCATCTATCTGAATTATGGAATGGCAACCCATTTAATAAAGACATCATATAGTTATATCATCTCATCCTGTTTAGTGTTTACAGTCATCATATTATGAATTATGGCATTCTATCCGTGAATGTATGTGAATTATGGCATGCCAACCTATTTAATAAACACATTATATAGTTATGTCATGTCATCCTGTTTACATAGTCTCATATTTTGAACTATGTCTTTCCATCTTTTTTAGTTAGCCATCATAATGTGAAATTGTTTCATGCTATCCTGTTTAGTTAGCCATCATATATGTGAAATTGTGTCATGCTATCCTGTTTGGTTAGACAACATAAATATGAATTATTTCATGCCCTCTTTTATTCCCCACTATCTATTGCACCTGTCTATCATACAATGTCTATACTTTCAATTACTTTTCTTGTTTATCAGCCATTTGAATTGGAGAGCGTGATGGCAGTATCTAAGGGAGTAACAACACGGTCTTCAGAAAAGATAGTGCTACCAGTTGATGCAGATACAACCACGGTTGTACTTGCCCAAGGACCAGATCCACCACACATAACCCAGACTCTCGCAGATTGTACCCCTACCCAGTTGGACAGAGAACCAGCTACACCCCTTCTAACCCCAACCCCAGCAGATAGTAACCCAGTTCCAGTTGACACAGCACCGTCTCCACCACAAAGCACCCAAACACGAGCAGTTAGTAAGGGAACCGCAGTAACCAAAGCACGAGGACCACCACTCCGAATCCCAACTCAACGCTCAAAGGAGAAGAAGATTTGTTCTCAGGTCAAGTTCTGTAGCTATGGTTCATACTCCTTTGCTCTTGCATTACTGTATTTACTCATACCAACTATTTTCAAATTTTAAGGATGGAATTGAAACTCCAATGGCGCAACAGGTATGTTTTAAACCTGTTTCTTTAACTGGTTTGCTGTTGTAACCTGCTCTATGTTGATTTCAGTTTCAATTGAATAAACAGTTATGTTCTCATGTCATGCACATTACAAGTGTTGTTATTGCTCTATAGTTACCCACACTTATATTCTGTCTATTCTGCTTTGTCTTGAACAAATATTATTTGAACTATGTCTCTATCTTGATTTGGCAACAAAAACTAGAATGATATAGACCATAAAGTGACCATGGTACATAGATATATGTTTGTTTCATGCTGTTATCCTGTCCACTTTACTACTGAACTCATTTACCAAAATGAGTTTCATATACAACATGGTAAACATGTGATGTGTCTGCTTGTTTCTCTTTTAGAATGCGGACAAAATATTGGAGAACAGTACCGCGTTATCCAATGGTAAAGGAAGTAGTGCAGATAAGGTTCAAGATAGTGAGACATCCCTGTTGGTCTCCAAGAAAGCTGATAAAAACTATCTTGACGACAGTGAGGGAACCCAAAAGTCCTGTCTTGATGTAGTGTTCGAGTTACTGGCCACTACTGCTGGCACAAGCTCTTCGAACTCGCTGCCTGAATCAGTTCGTCTTCTTGAGTCTCAACTTCAAGTTGAAAGACATCGATCAGATGTGCTCCGACAGGAAGCTGAAGGACCGAGGAAGTCCCTGCAGAATTCAGATGCATATTTTCTGGTGCAACAGCAAGCGCTGGAGGATTTAAGCGCCAAACAAGAGAAAGTTAATAAGCTTGCTAAGCATCTTGCCAGCATTATGGGTACCCAGGATATTGTTTCTTGAGATCTTCTGAAGTGGTTTCAGTTCTGGATTTGTTATGCTGTGGCGTTTATTTGTGCTGGTTGCCAACTTTGACAACCAGTGTATATGATATGCTGCTTTGTTCCCTATATTTGCACTGGTGGCGAACTTTGATGCCCAGTGGATGTAATATGTGTAATAGCCGTGATAGCCTAGCGTTAGTTGCTTGCTTATTTATTTCCTTGTTGTCTTGTTTATTTGTTTGCTTGTAGTCATTGCAGTTCTTTTTCCGCGGTTAGCTAGTGGCTGCAATAACCTATTTTTTAAAACTAGGCCACAATAACCATGGGCTAATATTTACTGTAGTGACACTTGGCCTCCTACTGGCCGTAGAAACAGTGGGCCTTCTATGGGCCGTAGAAACAATGGGCCTTCTACGGGCCGTAGAAACAATGGGCCTTCTGCGGGCCGTATCATCAATGGGCCTTATACGGGCCGTATGATCGATTGGCCAAACATGGGCCAAACAGACCACATTATGGCCGTAAACGGGCTAGAGTTGGAATCATCCGTTCATGGGCCGACCATAACGGGCCATCGTTAATAGGCCGTATTTGATGACGCTATGAAAACGGCCCAACGTATTAATGGACCACAAACGGGCCGACTGTAACCACGGGCTGAATTTGGCCCACAAGCAGAAAATTACAGTAACGGGCCGTAAGTAAACGAATGCTGGAAATGAGCCCAAGAATAAATGGGCTCTGAGAAGGCCGAAAGATAACATGGGCTGGAAACGGCCCAACGGAATAATGGGCCGTTAATGGGTATAAAGTGATACACTGTTCATTACGGGCCAGTTTCACCACGGGCCGTTAATGGGTGTAAAGTGATACACTGTTCATTACGGGCCAGTTTCACCACGGGCCGTTAATAGGCCAAGAGTTACATAGGGCCTCATATGGGCCGAAAGACGTCATGGGCCATACATGGGCCAGAAGTGAAAACGGGCTCGAATCATATTGGATGGCCCAGATGACGCTAATGGGCCTAATTCGGATAGGGCGTAATGGGCCTTGGGTTAGCGGGTTGTAAATGGGCTATATGCGAATAGGCCGTTAACAGGCTTTCCATGGGCCGGCCCGCCACCTTTTGACCAAGTCAAACGGGCCGGCCTTTTCACAGGAATGGGCCTCTGTTGGGCCATGCCACGTGTCGACATATCATAGGCGCCTTCCATCCAATGAGTGGATGACATCTGTCCCAACGATGAGCCGACACGTGTTTCCTCCAGCCAATGATGATTTTACACGTGCAAAATCCCCATTGGTCGGGCCTATTAACGGGTTATCGGATCCAAAACCCGACCCGATAGCTTAACGGCGTTCCGTTACGGTGGATGCCACGTGTCGGTCACCCTTGACGAAAGCACTTCTGTGACGCGCGATTTATCGTCATGGAAGTGGACACTTCCGTGATGATAATTTTGGTAATGTCATGGAACACTTCTACGACAGCACAGATATGACTATCTTGATTCTGTCATAAATTTGTCATGGATGTACATGCATGACAAAAAACGCGACCTACTGTGACAAACACGTATCATCACGGAAGTGTATTTTTTTTGTAGTGCACACACGACTTTTACTTGAAAACTGTTTGCGTTAGGCCACCTTGCGCAAACATTTACCACATAAAAACTGTGTGTGATGGACAGCTTTTGCTACACAGTTTCTTCTATGGACCGTGTGTGATACATTCAATAACGCAAGCGATTTAATAGGACAAATTGTGTGTGATGTACCTATGAACGGAAACGTTTTCCTTAGAGCGACTGTGTGGGATGTACATACGAACGAAAACATTTAGCGGGGACTGACTGTGTGGGATGTACTTGTGACCAGAAACAATTTCGCTTGTATAATTGTATTTTTAGCTCTACTGTATGTATTTCCGTATTTGAGCGCTCGCCGGTCGCACACGACCTCATTTTGCCGAGCGTGTGTGCCAGAAGGGCATATCCCCGACGGTTTCTGGGCCGTGTGGGAAGGACCCCCCTATCGCCCACACTCACTTGGTGACGGTTCCAAATGCTGTCATGGAAAGGGGTTAAAAACCGTTTGTATAGCACCGACGCGTACCAGTGTGCATAGCAACGAGAGTGGGGGAGTGTGTCCATGTACCTTCATAGACCGAAAGCGGAAGCGTTAGTTTAACGCGGTTGATGTAGTCGAACGTCTTCACGATCCAACCGATCAAGCACCGAAAGTACAGGACCTCCGAGTTCTGCACACGTTCAGCTCGATGACGCCCCTCGAACTCTTGATCCAGCATAGTTGTCGAGGGAGAGTTTCGTCAGCACGACGGCGTGGTGACGGTGATGGTGGTGTGATCTGCGAAGGGCTTCGCCTAAGCACTACGACGCTATGACCGGAGGAGTAAACTGTAGAAGAAGGCACCGCACACGGCTAAGAGAACAATTGATGTGCTATGGGGTGCCCCCTGCCCTCGTATATAAAGGAGGAGAGGGAGGAGGCCGGCCCTAGGGGCCCGCCCAAGTGGGGGTAAACCCACTAGGACTCGTATTCCTAGTAGGTTTCCCCTTTCCTTCTCATGGAGGGGGAAAGAGGGAAGGAAAGGGGGGCCGCGCCCCCTTCCCCTTGTCCAATTCGGACAGCCCATGGGGGGGCGCCACCCCTTGTGGGCTCCTCTCTCTCTCCCCTATTGCCCATGTTGGCCCATTACTTCCCCCGGGGGGTTCCGGTAACCCCTCGGTACTCCGATAAATATTCGGAACGCTCCAAAACCATTCCGGTGTCCAAATACTATCGTCCAATATATCAATCTTTACCTCTCGACCATTTTGAGACTCCTCATCATGTCCGTGATCTCATCCGGGACTCCGAACAATCTTCGGTCACCAAAACACATAACTCATAATACAAATCGTCATCGAACGTTAAGCGTGCGGACCATATGGGTTCGAGAACTATGTAGACATGACCGAGACACATCTTCGATCAATAACAAATAGCGGAACCTGGATGCTCATATTGGTTCCTACATATTCTACGAATATCTTTAACGGTCAACCGCAATGACAACATACGTTATTCCCTTTGTCATCGGTATGTTACTTGCCTGAGATTCGATCGTCGGTATCATCATACCTAGTTCAATCTCGTTACCGACAAGTATCTTTACTCGTTCCATAATGCATCATCCCGTAAATAACTCATTAGTCACATTGCTTGCAAGGGTTATCGTGATGTGCATTACCGAGAGGGCCCAGAGATACCTCTCCAATACTCGGGGTGACAAATCCTAATCTTGATCTATGCCAACCCAATAAACACCTTCGGAGACACCTGTAGAGCATCTTTATAATCACCCAGTTACGTTGTGACGTTTGATAGCACACAAGGTGTTCCTCCGGTATTCGGGAGTTGCATAATCTCATAGTCAAAGGAATATGCATAAGTCATGAAGAAAGCAATAGCAATAAAACTTAACGATCATTATGCTAAGCTAACAGATGGGTCTTGTCCATCACATCATTCTCCTAATGATGTGATCCCATTCATAAAATGACAACACATGTCTATGGTTAGGAAACTTAACCATCTTTGATTAACGAGCTAGTCTAGTAGAGGCTTACTAGGGACACGGTGTTTTGTTTATGTATCCACACATGTATCAAGTTTCCGGTTAATACAATTCTAGCATGAATAATAAACAATTATCATGATATAAGGAAATATAAAACAACAACTTTATTATTGCCTCTAGGGCATATTTCCTTCAGATGCTAGTTTGTTTATTTGGTGGAACATTATATGTTCTGATCCTTAATGATATTTAATACCCGTCTAATCTTGAACATGAATACGATTTATGAGTAGTTACTTTTGTTCTTGAGGACATGAGAGAAGTCCGGTTATGAGTAATCATGTGAATTTGGTATTCGTTCGATATATTGATGATATGTATGTTGTTGCTTCCTTTAGTGGTGTCATGTGAATGTCGACTACATGATACTTCACCATACATGGGCCTAAGGGAAGGCATTGTGGAGTAGTAATTAGATGATGGGTTGCTAGAGTGACAGAAGCTTAAACTCTAGTTTATTCGCTATTCCGTAAGGGGCTGATTTGGATCCATATGTTTCATTATGGTTAGATTTATCTTAATTCTTATTTCGTAGTTGTGGATGCTTGCGAGAGGGGGTAATCATAAGTGGGAGGCTTGTTCAAGTAAGAACAACATCCAAGCACCGATCCACCCATATATCAAATTATCAAAGTAGCGAACGCGAATGAAATAAGCATGATGAAAGTGACTAGATGATAATTCCCATGTGTCCTCAAGAACGCTTTGCCTATTATAAGAGAACATTCTGGCTCGTCCTTTGATGTACAAAGGATTGGCGTACCTTGCTGCACCTTTCTTATTATTGCTACTTGTTACTTCTTATGAATTACCTTGCTATCAAACTATTTGTTATTGATAATTTCAGTGCTTGTAGAGAATACCTTGCTGAAAACCGCTTGTCATTTCCTTCTGCTCCTCGTTGGGTTTGACACTCTTACTTATCGAAAGGAATACAATTGATTCCCTATACTTGTGGGTCATCAATCACCATAGTATTACAGGACCAACTAAAGCGGGGGTAGCAGCCACATCGGTGCTCGAAACATGAGTAGTATTAGAGCCAATGTTGGGGACCGGAAACTCACCAACACCCTCCTCCAAATGGTCATCCTCCTGCACATAGCCAGGATTTGAGAAGGACGCACCCAGCTCAATCCAAATGTTGGTAGACTCCGCATCAAGCGGTGCTTCATTGAGATCAAACATTTTCCCCCTCCTACTTGTTATTTTTCTCAACTCACCCTATAGAGAAATTTTTTGTTAGTTTTGTGGAAAGTTATATGTGAAGCACAATGTAACATCTCTTTGTTGGGAGGAGAAACAGAGGCAAGATTAGTACTATAATAAGGAGCAACCCTATGCAGTTTTTTGGGCAGCTAGATAGATAATCAGTGGCAACTTTTTTGTTGTTATTTTACACAAGTGCTTTCGACTTTTTCTGTTTCTAGAAACATCAAACACTTATGCCAACAATTTTTATTCATTCACATGTGTATTCTTTGTTCTTTTCAGCAGGAGATCACAAGTTTTCTATATGGAAAAAAATGTGCATCTGAGGATGAGTTTAGCAGTGCGGAAGACCTATTTGGCGTAGAGATGACCTTTTATTTCTTGTTTTTTTTTCTTTTATTAGTGAGACAATGCGCACCTAGTGAACTACCTGAAATGGGTTTGTTTGGCTTTTTTATGTTTGTGGTTTGAACTAGTGAGATTGTATCCATGTCACTGCTACCTACAGAATCACTCTTTTATTTTAGTATATACTCCATGTGTTTTTGGCTGTTGTGCATGATCATTTTTAGGTGTAAAGTTCCTGATGCAAAATGCAGTTAAATCACACGAGAGTTGCCGCATCTTAATACTAGACTTGCCTTATTTCTTTCCAGTAGGTGTATCAAGCTACAAAGAGGACATGTATCTTTTTTTCTAGTTTCCAGTTGCTCCATGCATACAATAGAGTTGACTAAAAACCTAGGACTAGTAGCGCACCTTTTACAGGCATCTTAAACCCCATATTTTTCGGGAGTTGCTTGGATTTTTCTTTTGTTTACCTGCAACCTATAGTTGCCCAGCTTTGTACTATGTTCTTCTTAACCTCTTTTTCATCATAGCTTTGGCAAAAGTTGAACCAGGTGGGGATTGGGGTGCAGACCAACGAGAGAGGGGTGCGAATCAGAGATTAAAGATCAAGGAGTGAGAGGGGGCAGGTGTCGGTGTCAAAACCGGCTGATCTCGGGTAGGGGGTCCCGACTGTGCGTCTGAGGATCGAAGGTAACAGGAGGCAGGGGACACGATATTTACCCAGGTTCGGGCCCTCTTAATGGAGGTAATACCCTACTTCCTGCTTGATTGACTTTGATGAGTATTGGGGTTACAAGAGTCGGTGTACCTCGAGATCGTAATGGCTAAACCCTAGATGTCTAGCCTATATGATTTGTGATAGCCTCTACGGACTAAACCCTCCAGCTTATATAGACACCGGAAGGGCCTATTTGTACAGGGTTGGTTTACAGAGAAAGGAAACTACTCGTCCGGACGCCAAGCTTGCCATCCACGCAAAGGAGAGTCCCATCCGGACACGGGGGAAGGCCTTCTATCTTGTATCTTCAGGGCCCATCAGTCCGACCCATGTCACATAGCCCGGACGCGCGGGGACCCCCTTATCTAGGACTCCCTCAGTAGCCCCTGAACAAGGCTTCAATGACGATGTGTCCGGCGCGCAGATTGTCTTCGGCATTGCAAGGCGGGTTCCTCCTCCGAATACCCCAGAGCAGTTGAACAAGAGAACTATATTCGGCTCTGTATAACATTTACAACCCTAAACCACAAGGTCAAAATACTTTAAAAAATAAGTCATGTCTACTGACAGCTTTTCCGGCGAGATGTTACGTGTGGCCTTATTATTATTATTTTGAACCATTTTATGGCCTCCCGCGTCACGTTTCGAGGCGCAGCCTCTATTGACATGTCTTGTCAAAGCAGAGATCATGTCCCTTTATTACGGGATTCTCATCAATACGGGTTTGGGTATTCCAACCGTGCCGTTCGCATGACCCCATGGGAATAAGCGAGTTTTAAGGCTCGTGAGGGGCGCTTGATATTCACTGCCTTTATAAGAGGATAAGGACCCATCTTTTTACCCCACGCCTTCTTCTTCCTTAGCCCTTCCGTCCTCGAGCTCCAGTGCCCAAGTTTCGATCTTTTCCGCCCCCACCAAACACTCCAGCCATGTCCGGATCCAGTTCGCATGGCAAGTGGATGGCTTCCTCCATCACGGATAGGAACGTCAAGGAGCTCCGGGAAGCGGGATACTTGGCCGCGAACATCGCGCATCGGCTCCCTGCCAAAAAGCAGATCATCCCTACTCCGGAGCCCAATGAGAGGGTGGTGTTTATCCCCCACTTCCTCCGCGGACTAGGGTTTCCCCTCCACCCTTTCGTCCGCGGCCTCATGTTCTATTATGGGCTAGATTTCCACGATCTAGCCCCAAATTCCTTTCTCCACATTTCGGCATTCATCGTCGTGTGCGAGGCGCTCCTCCGCATCCCCCCACTTCGGCCTATGGCTTAAGGTCTTCAATGTGAAGCCGAAAGTGGTCGACGGGCAACACGCGGACTGCGGCGGCGCCATGGTGAGCAAGCTCCCCAACGTCACTTGGCCCAAGGGGGCCTTTGTGGAGACCGTGAAGGGATGGCAATAGGAGTGGTTCTACATCACGGAACCTCGCGACACCACACGGGCCGCCACTCCCGAGTTTAAATCCGGGCCTCCAATGCGGCTTGCATCGTGGATTAACAAGGGCCTGGATTGGGCGTCTTCTGATGAGCTGATGATGCTGCAGAAGCGCATCAAGAATATGATGGAGAAGTACACCAGTCTTGCTGATGTGATCCAGGTGATGCTTTTTCGCCGGATTCTCCCTTGCCAGCGCCGGTCTCTCCACATGTGGGAGTTCAATCCGGCTGGCCCTCGGACCCTGCAGCGATTCTTCAGCACGACGCATGAAGTTATATAGAAGCTGCTTTTCAAGGCCTAGAAGTCGTGGCTGGAGACGACTGAAGACATAGGCCTCGACTGCGCTCATCCAGCCACTCCAGTAAGTTTTATGATTTCTGAACATAACTTCAACTTGTAAACCCAAGTGGTATGCTGAGCATTCCATTCTTCCCTCAGGGCTGGACAAAGAAGGCGGAGCGGATCTGATGTCCGGCTCCGCTACCTGAAGAACCAGCCATCCCTCTGTTAACGAAGATGCTGGTCCCGGCGCCGTACCAGGCGCCGGAGAAGAAGGCCAAGAAGAAGGGCAAGGAGGCCAAAACTGGCCTCCACCATAAAGGTACTTCGGACGCGGTGTCCGAAGATACCGAAGCTCTCTCCTCCCACGAGGGGGATGAAGACGAAGAGGAGGAGGAGGAAGAGAGCAATTCTCCCCTCAAGGAGAAGAAGAAGAAGAGGGCGGCCTCCGCCGACCTAGAGGCGGAGGCGTCCAAAAGGGGGAAGATATCCCTCTCGGATGGCTCGGACTCGGATGCCGAAGCCAACCCCCAGTGGCGCCCCAAGGCGAAGCCCCTGGCCGAATCGTGAGTATTCGAAGATACTATGCATATGTTCGGGCTTTTACAAATTGCAGGATAACATATCATTTATGTATTTCGGTCCGGCCCGTGATCTCCCCCAACAATCGTCGTCCTCAGGGAATTCTTTGGCGCCGGAGATGATGGAGAGCGAAATGCCTCCGCGAGCCTCCCCGCCCCATGCCGCGGATGACACCGAGGTGTTATCCCAAAGGACCTCTTCAGGCCAGGAAGAGGTGCGGAAGGCCGCTGAAACAGCGCCAGAGGGTAATACTTCGGCCGCCGAAAACCTGGGGGGCCCAACCCCCATGGGAACTGACGACGGGGGCCCGAACCAGTCTGGCTCCCAGCCGAATACTACCCCAGAGACCCACACGGCTCCGGAATCGAGCGAGCAGCCCCCTTTGAGGGAGGGGGGAGTGCCGACTCCACCGGCGACCTCCACCAATCCGGAGGCGCTGGATACTTTGAGGGAAGCACTTCGACGTGCTTCCGTCGTGGAGGAGCACCGTACCTTGATGGGTACGATGGTTGAGAAGGTTCAGTCCGCCTGAACGACGCTTTCACCAGCCTGCTAACAGGCTTTGAGGTATACGATGTAATATTTTTAGTCGCTTTTGCATGTGCAGAAAGTATGCTTGTGTATAGATAGTAGCCCCTAAGACTCTATTCGGCTTTTTTAAAAAGGGCCAAACAGAGGATCAAATATTCGCCGGAGATAACATACTTGTCTATTTTGATAAATAGGCTTCACTGTTAGTGGCTTCCACCCAGGCTGCTGAAGTTTCCGAACTCAAGCGGAAGCTGAAGCTAGCTGATGATGAGATCGGCCGCATTAACAAGCGGTTCGATGAGGCACAAGGTATGCTTTTAAAAGATCCCTTATAAGCCCGAATTGTAATGCAAACTCAGAATTTAGGCTTACGTGTTGCTATGTGTATGATTGCAGGCAGCGCGGCTGAGGTCGAGACCCTCCAAAGCACCCTTGCCGAAGCCAAGGAGGAGGCGAAAGCGAGCAAAGCGGCCGCGGATTTAAAGGCCGAACAGGTCACCCGCCGCCAGTATGAGGAGAGGGTGACCGAGGTGGAGCGAGAGCTCAAGGATGCCGCCAACAAGTGTTAGTCCTTGGAGGACCAGAATAAGGCCAAGGCAACCGAACTCGCCAAGGCTCTACAAGAGGCCGAGGAGGCACGGACCGAGTCCCGGGCGGCTCGCGAGGAGATCAAGCAAGCTGAACAAATTGCGGCTGGTAAGCCTTTTCTTTTACAGAGTGTATTTGGCGGTCGAAGATATGCTTTGCTAAAACGACTGTGGAGTGCTCCAGACGCCTTTGCGGATCTCCCGAGTAGTGCAGCCGACGCCATATAGTATTTCCGGGCCCAAGAAGGGAACACGATGGAGTAGCTCTTTTGGTCGCAGTACCTGGCACCGGAGCGGCCAGCGCTGCTGAACAACCAGATGATGCAGCTGGCAGAGCTGCATAGGATGTCTAGTTTGGCCATGAAGGACATCATAGTCCGGCTATGGCCAGCCGGACCCATTCCTAGCAGCTACTTCGGCCTAGTCAAGCGGCTTGGCGACGCCTTGCCCCGAGTTGAGGCTGTGAAGCGCTCAGCGTGCATAGAAGGTGCGCGGATGGCCTTTGCCCGTGTCAAGATGCAGTGGGCGAAGATGAAGGCCGCCGTCGTGGAAGTTGAGGGTCCGCCTAGAGGCAAGGACCACCGCAAGCCTGAGCGCTATTTTGAAGATTTCCTAGAGGGTGCCCGTCTGATAGAGGGCCAATGCTCGAAGGTGTTCGAGTGAATGTATCCGAACTGCCCAACTGCCCAGACGTTGTATGATAAACCAAGGCTTTGTAATATATTTGTGCCTTTTATCTTTAAGTATTTTTCCTCCTCTTCGGCCATTTTTTATTCCTAAGGGTTTGCCAGTTGTCGGCTTCAGCCCCCATGTAGATACTACGGGGGTGTTCGGAATACCACGTGACCACACTTGGCCCAACGTCTTGGTCCGTAAAGGAGGTGTCAGTGCGGCGAACCAGGCAATCAGACTATGCGGCTTTATCACTCCCACTTAGTCATAGGAGTTTGACAATGGGACTGTGAAATAGCCCCTGGTGCGTATGCGGCTATCCGGACCTGGATGCCTCACTGGTGCGCGTCGGTCCTAAACAAACGGTTTTTAACCCCTTTCCGGGATGACCTTTGGAACCATCGCCAAGTGAGTGTGTGTGATAGGGGGTCCTTCCCACACGACCCAGAAACCGTCGGGGATATGAAACAGTGATCCAGAGGCCTTCCAAAATGTAATCGTGTGTGATGCAGCACACACTAAATTCTTTCGCACATGTGGTATCGGTGATTAAGCTTTTCTAATGACGCAGTGAAACCATACGGTTTGTCGTAACGAACCGTTTGGGAAACAATATGTAAGGCACACGGGCCAACATATGAACTGTGTGCGATTTGTGCCCTATCGCACACGAGCTTTCTGCGTAACCCGTCTGCCATGCTAGACTCCATCGCACACGTTTTCCAACAAGTACCGTCTGCGATAATGTTCTATCACAAATGGTTCAGGAGCCCCTTCACACACATACAAGTGTTGCAAACCGTTTGTGATTTGTTAGGTATCACCAACGGTTGCCGCAAGAGTGGCGTGTGCTTTTCGTTTGGGATCCCACACATTCCCTGAAAAAATATGACTGGATTGTATTTTGCATTCGGCACGGTTTACTCCCAGTTCTCGTGTGCGATAACGCGATATCACAAATGGTTCCGGAGAACCTACGCACACGTAGTAGCGCTGCAAATCGTTTGCGATCTGCTGTGTATCACTGACAGTTCCGCTACGATTGATGTATGCTTTCCGATGTAGATCGCACACACTCATTTAGTTGAACCGTGTGCTGAGCAATTTCTAGGTTAAAACAAAAATATCCCATTTTGAATCGGCATGCAAAAAGCAAATTCGCCACAATATTCTATTGAACAAATAAACAAAAATATCCCATTTTGAATCGGCACGCAAAAAGCAAATTCGCCACAATATTCAATTGAACAAATAGTGTCCACAGGAAGAACATTCATCAGATTTCACAACAATTGCAATTGAACATATGGTAGCTAAATTCCAATGATTTGTCCACACATATATGCATTACATAATTAATCATAGTGTACGAAATACGAAGACCTCATCAGATGGAAAACAATGGATCCATGTGTTATATGTTTAGTGGCTAACTCTTACTCAATGTTTCAGGAGAAACCATGCCGAAATCTTCATCATCACCAGTGGGATTGATGTAGTGATCCAGGAAGAAGTTGCTGATAAATCTCCGAACCATCAGCAATTCACCAGCCGGGAGCGGTTCAGGGGTCCTCGGTTTTAAGATGAGCTGCAGTATTTTTAAGATCAAAATGTGCCATATGAGTGGAGTAGAAGATATTAATTAAGATAGACTTACTGGTACTAATTCGCGAGGATCATCACAACTATTAGCAGATCTGCAGATGGAGATCATGTGTCTGCAAACATAGTATCCACAAAGGTTGGTCCCTGCTTCTTGCTGAGGACACTGAAATTTTTTGTACAAAATTAGTCATGTATTTGTCCTGTTAGGAACAACCTAACTAGTGTTAGATGTATTTTTTTTCTTTGGACAAAATAGAAAGAGGTTTATTTAGAAGCTTGAACATTTGACTAGCGTAAGGAAAGGTATTTGCAGACTGTTGGATAAATTTTCCGAACTTAATGGATTTCGGTGTGTTACCGGAGAAACGATCTCGTGCTGCAGAGGTAGTTTCCTCTTGAACAGGTTCCCTGTTTTAGTTTCCCACAGTGCGAGAACACTGCAAATGATGATGAATTTTGACAACATTAATTATTGAACCAGATATGAATGCAAATTAATTTCAACATCATAGAATTCAATACCTATCCAAGAATTGCTGAAGATGCGTCAGATCCTGAGCGTTTGTTGACTCTCTGAGAGAATCGATGTAGTAAACTGTGTTCTTGTTTGGAACAATGAATACCAATATCCAGTGATTGCTACATATTAAGAAAGCCATGAACTTACGAATGATGTCGAAATCTGAAAGACAATCAGTGTATGCATGGTTGTTTACTTGACTTACCGTTCATGATATGGCCAGAGAAATGATTCTGCATGGGACGTGTTTTCGAAGATACGGACGACCGTGTTAACGGCCCAGTCCTGTCGGTCCTTTTCATGTAATGTTGTGCCATTTGCTAATGTAGGATCTATGAAATACACACTCTCACTTTGTCTTCTCTGCGCGTTCAATCCCCTGAGAGGAATAAAATGCAGTTAGCTGTTTATCATTTACAGCCTTGTATGGAGAAGTTGATCAGAGTTTGTTAAGTGCTTACAAAATCAGGCATCTAACAAAGTGGCATTGAGCATGTTGAAGTTGAAGAAGAGATGTAAGTCCTCGAAACTCACATTGATGGAACCAACATCGTGTCAGAAATGATCTCTATTGTAGTGGACTAGCAAAGCATGATGACCTGCTGACATTTGATCCATGCAATATTCATGTAACTCGCGGCAACTGGAGCTACACTCATCAAAGTATTCGCCAACAAGAAATGGCTGGCCATGGACGTAATAGCATGCTTGAAGTACACCTGCTTTACTTTTAGCAAGCAACAATTCTACTTCTTCATCATCCATGGCGTCAGAAATAATATTACTCCCCGATTCGAACAAGCTGCTGTTAATTTGGTTCTGGGTGATGAGTGCTTTAAGTAAGAGGCAATCGTTCTCTTTCCTCTTCACTCTCCTGGTGCGCTTCCTCGTGGTCGTGGGTGTAGCCTTTTTGGCCACTTCCTTCTTGGTACTTGAAGCATTTCTGGCAAAACGTCTAGTAGCCTGCACGGTAGACTGCCGAGCAGACGGTGAAGCTTGGACGGACTGCTTAGCACACGGTTTATCTATGCCGGACCGCTGAGCTGGCGGTGCTGCTGTGACAAACTGCTGGGCTGTAGGAGCCAGGCATCGGACTGCTGACCATGCGTTGAAGCTATGTCGGGTTTCTGCGAAGGTGGTGCCAACTTGTCGGTGTGCTGAGGAGGCCGTGCCAACGCGTTGGTTTGCTGAGCAGGAAGTGCTGACGCATTGGTATGCTGGTCACACGCCTGCGGACCAACAGACTGATGAGCGGTCGGTTCTGGACCTACAGACTGCTTAGTAGGCGGTTCCGAAGCATCAGACTGCTTAGCAGTCTGTTCCACCAGGTTGGTCTGCTGAGCATGTGCTGCAGCTGGGTCTCCCCCCGCTGCTTCAGCGGCCGGCATCTGAACCGGTGGTGCGTCCTCAGCAGTTGTAGGCCTTGCCACTAGCTGCTTTGGGGCGGAGGATGACATGGCCTGTACGCCACAAAGTCGGTCCAGATGATCACAGGTTGATGCATCAGCCCACGAGAGATGCTCTGGCAAGGAGAGCGTCACCGGTTGAGGGGCGATAGTGGTTGCTCTTGGCAGGGCTTTAGGAATCTCATCGATGAACTCTATTTCCTTTCGTGGCCACTGGATGTGATGTAACAGTGTTTCTCCCAAGGTCCGTTGCTCATGGAAGTCTCCTAGGACATTCTTCAGGGAAAATTCATTGAATACATGCTTTACTTCAGTCACGTAGCACTTCACACAGCCCGGCTCCAATGGCACATTGTCCAAGAAGAAGCCATCTTCCAAGAAGGGTGGGCAAACCCAGGCTATTGCACATTTTAATGTACCTTCATAATGTGTAAGCACGCCCTTCAGTCTGTCTTTCATTCCAGATAGATCAGATATAGCATCATCACGAGCAGCTGCAGTCTCAGTGTCGCCGGGGTCAGCTGATGCACAGCTACTCTTGTGTAGTGTTGTCGCGCAATAAGCAGCATCATCCATGCCCGCCTCCCCTCCCATCTGCTGGCTATCTGTCAGTGTTAGAGTCTTGTGCATCATTGACTCCTCAACATCCTTTCGAACAGCCGGATAAATCTCCTTCTTCAACTTTTCAAACAATGCATTCTGCTTCATTTCACTCCTCACTTTTTTCATGCCGAGCCTCTCTTCTTTGCTGAGTGTGAAAGCCCTCTTGTGCGGGACATTAACACATATACCCCTTGCACGGCCCGGGGGCTCTTTTGTGTCCAGAGCAATGGACAGAATGTCACATGTCCCTAAGTTCCTGTAGAACCTTCCAGGGATCTTGGAAGCCTCTACCATCACTTCATACAGTTTGGCGTCACGTGCGTTTTCAAAGTAATAAGTTCCGTCATCACGCCTCTTTGCACGTGTCCGCAAGTAGTCTCTGGCACGTTCGCCCTTGATTTCACTAAAGGTCAGATCCCCACCCGCCGCTACTGCTTCTTTGTCCTCCTGTTCCCATATCAGTTTCATGTCGTAGTATCCTACCACACCCATACGGTGGGGGTGTATGTGCTTCTTCTGACGATTGCTTGAAACTCTTTGCAGCAAACTTTGGAGTTGCCTTGACCCTTTTGAATTCTACCCAGTCTGCCTTTGTAATTTGGGGGTATGCAGGGATTGGGTCCTTGCCTTCACTCAAGTACTTCTTGTACAACACGTGCTTCCAGTTTCTCCAAGCATCCCTAGCCTTCTTCAGTGCAGCATGTTCCACCTGCATTCTCCACTGCTCTGGAACGTTGAAGTGATCCATGATCTCCCGGACTATCCTTCGCCGTGTTTCTGTGTCAGCCTTTCGAAACCCCGGCAGATTAATGTTGAGCCTTGCCCTGCCAACAAATCCACACACACTCCTGAACCTCATGCGTGCTTTATCTGGTTTAGTTGGAGCCCAGGACTTTAAATCAATCTCGGTTACTTCATATACACCTTTAGGCTGCTGTGTGGGCTTCCTTGGAGCGTTCCTCCGTGTCCTGACCGGAAGGGTAATTGCTGCAGCTCTATCCCGTTCAAGACTACTTGATCCCTCACAAACTGCTGAAGACCTAGTGTTGTCTGAATCAGATGAAGATACATGGCCTGAATGAGTGATGTCGCTGCTACTCGGCATCTACAGAGTACACATGTGAAACTCAGGAAAGGAGGATAAGCATAAAACTAACAACTTGGTATCAAGCTTTCTAAACATGCCATGCAATAATTTAGAAAATGTACGGCTAATTTGTTAAGTTTGTGTGACTCAGGCGCCAGCGATCTGTAAATAGGCAGTAGCATATTGGAACAAATACAGCTTACATGTAGTAAGGAAGGTAGATAATGAACATATATACGCTCTCCGTTATTTTATAGCCAATTTGGGACATACGGAACAAAATTGGAAGAGGGATTGCGAGGAGATATGCCTCACCGCGATGGAGAGCAGTAACTAACAGGCTTCTTAATGCAAACCCGGCCGGACCACAGGAGAGGCGAGGGTTACTGCATCGATGTGCTTGAGGGTGGCTGGCGAGCAAACAAAGACGGCGAGGCGCGGGCCGCCACATGTTGGGAACGGCAGTGGAGGTAGGCTTGATGCCGAAGAGCGGGCACACGGCCAGGGTGAGCACGGCGGCGACGGAGAGGGTTCTGTTGTGGATCTGGGGGAGGGGGGATCTGGCGAAGGAGATCGGGTGGACTAGTTGAGTGAAATGCGGGCGGACGATGGGGGGGTGTTGGCGGCCTAGGTGAAAAGGGTGAAAAATATCCCCCGGTCGCCACGCGCGCGGAAAGGCCTATGCAAACGGTTGCCTCTAAGTGCTCGTGTGCACAAATAGAATAATTTCGTTTGAAATGAAGACGTACTAATTTTGAAATGAAGACGTGAGTTCATCGTTTCGCCTCTAAATTTTTCGCACGTAAACCAATCACAGTTTTACCATGGGTTTGATTTGCTGGCGCATTTCAGGTCTCGTGTGCTATATGTAAGACATTTTTTGGCATTTACCGTGCATGTTGGCATATAAATCAATTCCTAGCCGGACTGCATTTCCTATGGAAAGGGATGAGGATTGTCGTTCGATCTGGGAGCATCCAACGGTGCAAACGTATGATCCGTGGGGTTTGGGTTCTGGCCAATCAAAACGCACGACTCAGATCGCGCGCGTGGCAGAGGGGTGGGGGGGTGCATCGGCCACGGTTTAGTGGACACACGGCTTTCGTGAGTGAACCATGTGCTCTTTGAAAACATTTACATTACCTAACATCATATTTTTGTTCGAATGAAAATATGAGTTCATCGTTTCGCCTCCAATTTTTTTCCATGGTAAGAAATCATGAGTATAGTGGAGAGTGTCATATACTAGTATCATGACTATACAGTACATATGATACTACCTTTAATTAATTATAGCGCATAGTATAATACATAGAGTATAGTATCATATATAGATCAATTGCCATGCATGACACAAATTAGCATCGCAGTTAACATGATACGGTATCTACCTACTATATGTTACTCTAACCCTCTTTATATATATTTAATTATTTGCCACATCAGCATACTTGCTATTTCCGAGTGCATGACATCGTCGGCTATGATACCACCACTATGGCCAGCCTTATATAGTGGGGAGTATCATATACTATATATATAGTATCATGCATATCATACTACGTACGTACCTTCATAGTGCATATATAGTATCATAGAGTAGTACTAGCTCCCTCTGTAAACTAATATAAGAGCGTTTAGATTACTAAATAGTGACCTAAACGCTCTTATATTAGTTTACGGAGGGAGTATATATCATAGATGACCGTATTTATGAATTGAGCCCTATAAGGCTGGTTGTAATGGGGAGTATTATATATATATACTAGTAGAATCATGCATGCATGTATATGATAGTGTAGCTAGGATACTACTTCCGTAATGCATAGTATCATAAGTTAACATCTTAGGTTGCCTTACTAATTGTCATGCATCACACAAAGTAGTAGTACAACATTTAATATGACACGGTATCATGATATGATACCACATCCTCTCTTGTGTGCCAGATCATCCAGAAAGTATAGTTGGCATGCATGATATCGCTTATGATAATACCATTACAACCAGCCTAAACCGGAAAGGAGGGAGTATGAGACTAGCCACAATGGAGAGTAGTACACTAGTAACATACACATATCCCTAAACTATATATGTTACTACCTTCATAGTGGGTAGTAACATAAGTGTAGTGTCATGCAAAGCTTCATTTCTTAGGTTGCAGACTCATATTGCATTGGGACATGTGATGCTACAGTAACTAGCTAAGTTACTGAAACTATCTCTCTCCTCATTAACTTATTGCCACATAAGCAAGTTTGCTGAGTTGGAGTCGGTGTTACTGCTGAAGTTACTCCCACTGTGGCTAGTCTGATACTAGCTAGTCGTCTATGATATACTAGCTACCTCACTAAGAGCATGATTAATAATAGAGCCAAGGGTCGGCTATAAGAAGTTGCCATGTCATATACAGCCAACCTCTTAGCGGGCATGTACAATAATAAGTTTTATATACGTACTAGTTTATCAATAGTTGGCCCACCTTACATCCTCACAAAGTGTCTTAGGTCTCGTGTTGCAGCTAGCTCTACTAACCAAGAGCCCGCTTCTCTTCTCTTTCCTCCAACTAATAAGCACATATATATTTTTCTATTCCTTATAGGCAGACTACCCACAGTGGGAGTAACATAGGTAGTAACATCACACATATCTAGATAAAATAGATGATGTGGCAAGCAATAAATGAAGAAATGGAGGAAAGTGGATATGTGTGATGTTACTACCTATGTTGCTCCCACTATGGGTATAGTCTTACTATAGTATGAGACTATACCCACAATGGGAGTAACATAGGTAGTAACACACATATCTAGATAAATTAAGTAGATGATGTGGCAAGCAATAAATGAAGAAAGAGAGGAAAGTAGTAACATAGCTAGTTACTAGTAGTATGAGTAACATCACATGTACATATCAAGGCAAGATGTGTCTATAGCCTAATAAATAAAGTGTTGCATGTTCCCACATATATATGTTACTCCCCAGTATAGAGGTAGTAACATAGACTAGTAACACATGGGCATGTTACTAGTCTATGTTACTACCCATTGTGGCTAGTCTGAGTAACATCACACATCTCAAGGCAAGGTGAGTCTATAGCCTAATAAATGAAGTGTTGCATGTTACTACACATATGTTACTCCCCACTATAGAGGTAGTAACATAGACTAGTAACATTCTATGTTACTACCCATTGTCGCTAGTCTTAATTATGTCACTCTATTGTGTACTTGCTTGCTCTAATGCATAGTATCATAGAGTAGCTAGTATCATATGTAGTACTTTATTTATATTGTCATGCATGACACATAGTAGCATAACATTTATTATGATACGGTTTCATGATATGATACTTAACCCTCTCTTTCTTCATTTAATTAATTCTATGACAGCTCATCAAAATTGCCTAGTTGGCATGCATGATACTACCTATGATACCCCCTTACTATCAGCCTAGCAAAGGTGTACAGATCATTTGTGCGTCGCTTTGTGAGTTTTCATCCATTTGTTTGAGAAGCGGGGAGAAGTTTCAAACATTTCGGCCGCGAGGTGCGGCCACTGGCGTAGGCCTAGTTGGTATTTTAATTACAGAAAATTCAGATGGAGTTCGGACATCATCAAAATCGATGTGTGCCTGTGGCGTGCTCTCACGACCCCGTGGAAAAAAATTGGTAAAGTTTGGCACAAGTTTTGATGACCGCTCCTTCCAAACCGGAGCATCTCACATGAAGGATCATGGTTTTCCAAAAGGAGACGTGTCAATTCAAACTCCTGTGGTCGGTGACTTCATCGTTATAAAAATTTCCACGATACGCAATCACCATTATACCACGGGTTTGATTTTCTGGCGCATTTCAGGTATCGTTAGCTATATTTAAGACATTTTTTAGATTAACGTGCATTTTGTGCATAAAAATAAAATTACAACCGGAACTGCATGTGCTGTTGAAAGGGATGAGGATCGTCGTTCGATCTGGGAGCATCCAACGGTGCATACGTACGATCCGTGGGGTTTGGGTTCTGGCCAATCAGAAAGCACGACTCAGATCGCGGGCGGGGTGGCGGGGTTTGGTCGGCACACGGCTTTCATCAACGAACCGTGTGCTATTCGCAAACCAGATTGCATATTTTTGTTCACACATACTGTAGTGAGATCGATTGAGTGTGCTACCTCTATGATATAATAATAATAATAACAAAAAATAGTTCATATTCATTGCCTGAGCTGACAGCATATCAAGGTCAACATATTAGCGGTTCTTACATCAACAGAAAACCGGGCATAACTCACAAATTCAGTACACGCGATAGTTCTAAATTGAACGAATTAAGTTGCATGGTAGGCATAAAGACTAGTCTTACGGCTTAATTCCCATGTACATGGTGGAACTGGGATCATTAAGTTGACCCCGAATGGACTTGGGTTTTTTTGATGATTTTACGCTTCTCTGTTGCACTGGTGCGCGATCCCTTGGCTGGCAACTCATCAAATTCATCGTACTCGTCCTGATCGGCAACATTGTCGACACCCAATACCCTTATCTTCCCATGCATCGCTAAATGGCTGTTCTTATGCAAGGGGTCTTCCACAAAGAAAATCTGGGTAGCATCGCTGGCAAGAATGAATGGGTCCGCGTAATATGCCATCGTTGTCCTGTTAACACAGGTCTTCCTATACTCATCAATCTTTACCTGACCAAGAGGGATCCATGCGCACCTGGATAATGCCACCTTAACTTTCACATAGTCAAGCTCCCAAATCTCTTTGATGGTTCCATAGTATACCCTTTTATCAGCTTCATTTACAGTCATGCATTCTATTCGAACAGAGCTGTTCTGATACGAGGTCTTCTTATCACGTTCCTTAGTGTAGAACGTGTATCCATTTATGTCATATGCTTGGTACGTCAACACCGTAGGTGATGGCTTTTGTGCCAACCACTTAGCAATGTCATCGATGGATCCTTGTGCCAAACGATTCTTCAGCCATTCGGCGTACTTCTTAGTGTGCTCCTTCATCTCCACTTCTGGTGAAGGCACCATTGGTAAGAAGCTTTGGCGTATCTCCGCCAAGTGTTCTTCGGCATAAGCGATGAGAACTGGGCTGTTAAGCAGTACCGTCAAATGGGCTTTCTCTGCCAATTCTCCGGGTGCAGCCATTTGCGTGCCAGCAAGGACCGGCTTACCTTTCAGCCTTCCCTCGTGGCGAGAGAGGGGCAAACCTATAGGTCTTTGTTTCATGTATTCAGTGCAAAACTCAACCACCTCCTCTGCGGTATAACCTTGTAGGATGCTTGCCTCTAGATGGTTTCGGTTCCGACAAAACCGCTTCAGTATTCCCATGAACCGCTCGAAGGGATACATGTTGCGAAGGAACACAGGACCACAATACTTTATCTCGTCGACAAGGTGCACAGTACGATGGACCATGACATCAAAGAATGACGGTGGGGAAAACATCTATAGGTTGGACAATATTCTTGCAATATCATCTTGCATATTATCCAATTCTTCAGGATCTACAACTTTCTACCATAGTTTGTTGAAGAAATCACAGAGGTCAAAATGAGTGTGTTTCTTATATCTTTGTCCATCAGATTCCTGATGGCCACCGGGAGGATTTGTGTCAACATTACGTGGCAATCATGTGACTTCATGTGTCCCAACTTCATTTTACCTGAGCTCACATCCACGAGACTTCTGATGTTTGCGCAGTAGGAAGAGGGTGTCTTAACTGACAACAAATAGGTGAAGAACTGTGTTGCTTCTTTTGTACTGAAATTGTAACTCTGGCGAGCTTTGATGAATTTGTCATCATCTTCTGCTTCACTCTTGCGTTGTGATTGATCAGCAAGCATATCGAGCCGTGAACCGTCACCATCCTTTCTTTTACCTTTAATCTTGAGCAGAGTACCAAGGATGCTTTCACATACGTTCTTCTCTACGTGCATGACATTGATGCAGTGACGTACACGTAGAATCTCCCAGTAAGGTAATTTCCAGAACACCAATTTCTTCTTAAACACTTGATCCTTGGGTGTTAGTATCACCATCAAAGGTTGGTTCTTGCCAAGCACAACATTAATTTTGTTAGCCATATTGTGGACCACCTCCCCTTCATAGGGTCTTGGGGCCACACCTGTCTCTGCCGTACCATCAAATTTAGCTTTCATCTTTCGGTATGGGTGATTCATCCGCAAGAACCTACGATGACTCAAATACACTATTTTGTGCGAGTTGGAAAGTCTTCTGCTAGCTGTCCTATCCATGCATGTGACACACCCTACATCTCCCCTTGTTTTCTGCCCCGATATGTTGCCTAATGCCGGCATATCTTGAATGGTGTGCACCAGCATCGCATGTAGATTGAAAATCTCCTTTCTGTAAGCATCATAACATTTTATAGCAGGCGCATCTATGCACACTGTCAGCGGTTCTTCTACCAGTAGCTGAAAGTAAATGTCGGTGTCATTTCTGGGTTGCTTCGGGCCTTGGATAATCATTGACATCATAATGTATTTTTCTTCATACACAACCAAGTAGCTAGGTTATATATGCATAGAAGCACCGGCCATGTGCTGTGGTTGGTGCTCATATCACCAAAAGGATTCATCCCGTCAGTACACTCCCCGAGCCTTATACTTCTAGGATCCTTGGCAAATTTTTCAAACTTGTTGTCGATTAATTCCCACTGAGCCCCATCTTTCGGGTGCCTCATAAACCTATCCGCAATTCGCTCATCATGATGCCACCGCAACCTCTTTGCCTCTCTAGGGTTGGCAAACAAACGCCTCAACCTTGGAATTAAAGGCAAGTACCAAACAACCTTGAACGGGATTCCTGTCTTGATCTCGTCGTCCAATTTGTACTTGTCCTTTGCTCTCCTGTGCTTGTATCGTGCATGCTTGCATGTGGGACATGCACAAAAATCTTTGTACTCACCATGGTATAATATACAATCATTCACACAAGCGTGTATCTTCTATACTTCAAGTTCCAATGGGTAAACAATTTTCTTCGCTTCATTCGTGCTTCTGGGAGCACATTATCTTCCGGAAGAATATCTTTGAAAATACCTAAGATCTCTGTGAAGCCCTTGATTGATAGACCGTTTGCTGCTTTAAATCTGAGAAGCGCCAGGGTGGCACTCAACCTGGAATGTTTCTTTTTGCAACCTGGATACAATTCTTTCTTGGAGTCCGCATCAATGGTTGGCAGATCCTTGTACCCAATCATATCCTTTTCTGGGCCCTCAAAATCTGCAATCATAGCAGTAAAATCTGGCATATCAAGATCGTCGTCATCTGTGTGGACGTCTTGGTTTTCCAGTGGGCATTTCGGCTTTCCGGTGTTCCATTGGTAGCTTGACGCCTCTGCCCTGATGTTAGATTCAACATCCATGTGACACTGGTCGGGGTTTGGCATCTCGCTGCCCTGGGTATCTTCATCCATGACCTCCTCTTCACTGTGTCTGGTCCAACGTGTATATCCATCCATGAATCCCCTAGAGACTAAGTGCATCTGGACATCTGCAACTTCATGTGACTCTGAATTGGCACAATCAGTACATGGACACAGGATGTAATCCGCATCACCAATTCTCCTCTTTGTACTTTCAGCCAAATTCATGAACTCTGACACGCCACTAATAAAATCTGCGGTTTTCTGATTCTTCATCCATCGAGATCGTTCCATATGCAGCAGACGAATGGTAATTAAAAACAAAACAACAACATTAATACACGGATTAACTACTGCCTGATACGTCTCCGTCGTATCTATAATTTTTGATTGTTCCATGCCAATATTCTACAACTTTTACATACTTTTGGTAACATTTTATACTATTTTTGGGACTAACATATTGATTCACTGCCCAGTGCCAGTTCCTGTTTGTTGCATGTTTTTTGTTTCGCAGAAAATCCATATCAAACGGAGTCCAAACGGGATAAAAACTGACGGAGATTTTTTTGGAATGTATTTGAATTTTGGGAAGTGGAATCAACGTGAGACAGTGTCCGAGGGGCCCACGAGGGTGAGGGGTGCGCCCCAGGGGGTCAAGCGCGCCCTGGGCCCTCGTGGCCACCCCGTAAGGCAGTTGGTGCCCTTCTTTCGCCGCAAGAAAGCCAATATCCGGATAAAAATTGTGTCCAAATTTAAAGCCAATTGGAGTTACGGATCTCCGGGAATATAAGAAACCGTGAAAGGGAAGAATCAGGAACGCAGAAACAGAGAGAGACAGAGAGACATATCCAATCTCGGAGGGGCTCTCGCCCCTCCCATGCCATGGAAGCCAAGGACCAGAGGGAACCCTTCTCCCATCTAGGGAGAAGGTCAAGGAAGAAGAAGAAGAAGGGGGGCCCTCTCCCCCTCTCTTTCGGTGGCGCCGGAACGCTGTCAGGGCCATCATCGTCACCGCAATCTACACCAACACCTCCATCATCTTCACCAACATCTCCATCACCTTCCCCCATCTATCTACAGTGGTCCACTCTCCCGCAACCCGTTGTACCCTCTACTTGAACATGGTGCTTTATGCTTCATATTATTATCCAATGATGTGTTGCCATCCTATGATGTCTGAGTAGATTTTCGTTGTCCTATCGGTAATTGGTGAATTGCTATGATTGGTTTAATTTGCTTGTGGTTATGTTGCTGTCCTTTGGTGCCCATCATATGAGCGCGCGCGTGGATCACACCATAGGGTTGGTTGTATGTTGATAGGACTATTTATTGGAGGGCAAGAGTGACAGAAGCTTCAACCTGACATAGAAATTGATGCATACGGGATTGAAGGGGGACCAATATATCTTAATGCTATGGTTGGGTTTTACCTTAATGAACGTTAGTAGTTGCGGATGCTTGCTAATAGTTCCAATCATAAGTGCATAGAATTCCAAGTCAGGGATGACATGCTAGCAGTGGCCTCTCCCACATAAAACTTGCTATCAGTCTAGTAAAGTAGTCAATTGCTTAGGGACAATTTCACAACTCCTACCACCACTTTTCCACACTCGCTATACTAAGTTTATTGCTTCTTTACCTGAACAGCCCCTAGTTTTTATTTATGTGCTCTTTATATTCTTGCAAACCTATCCAACAACACCTACAAAGTACTTCTAGTTTCATACTTGTTCTAGGTAAAGCGAACGTTAAGCGTGCGTAGAGTTGTATCAGTGGTCGATAGAACTTGAGGGAATATTTGTTCTACCTTTAGCTCCTCGTTGGGTTCGACACTCTTACTTATCGAAAGAGGCTACAATTGATCCCCTATACTTGTGGGTTATCACTACCCAGAGATGCGTGCATAAATCACAAGGTTTTATTTTAATAATTACTGAGGGCGCTCCATGTTGTTATCCAGACGTGCAATGACAAAAATTAATGGCCAGTCAATTTACACGCAGAGTACTAGTACAACACTACACTTAGGAATTGAATACCTTAATTAAGCCACTCACGAAAAGAATACCTTAATTAATTAGCCGCGCGGCGACCTCCACCCAGCAGACAGACAAGCGCGATGTGGCGGCACGCCAAGACAGCAGGGTCAAGGAGCACTATCCCGCCATCGATCATGATGGATGTGCTCGAATCACGCCGCCGCCGACCTTGATGGTTGAGCTCCTCCTATCTCCCGCCGCAGACCGAGGATTGACCTCCTATGACGCCGCCACCGCCCACCGACCGAGGATTGACCTCTTCTCCGGTAGCCTCTTCCTAGGCCGCCGCCGCCATCTCTATATGCAGAGCGGCTGTTTTTTTACGGATATCCGCGGAGCGGCTGTTTACACGGTATCTCACCGTAACTCAATTATATGGACAGGGTAGTACATCACATACGGTTATGTAACGGCAACCGTGTCTAACCTACGTTGTCTTCTCACACAGTTTGGTGCAGAAATTGTGTGTGACGTTGTAATACCCAACACAAACGACATGTACAAACAGTGTGCCGTATACAACATATATATAGTGCCATTAGTAGTTCCCGACCGTTAGCTTATCTCCACAGTTTCCCCATTTCCCCCAAATCCCTACATAGCCTCCAAATTCCCTCGCGTGGCGCTGACATTGGGGGAATGCGGACAAGTGGTGCTGATGGTTTCGGTGCGGCTGCTCCTGCTCGTATCACCGTCGAGCACTTGCCTAAGGTCATCAGAAGGCAGGTGTACTACGGATCCGAATCGTCCTGTCAGGTTCCAATCTATCCCGGTCTTTTTTAGCATGTCCAAAGTATAGA
>NC_057805.1:75238660-75250445 GCF_018294505.1 Triticum aestivum
GAGCTTGACTCCAGACTCCCGCAACATGAGTTCGACTCCGAGTTTTGCACCACCGAGAAGTACCAAAAGCTGAGTTGTGTGCACGGGCACACTCCCGCTCGACGTGTATGCACGGAGGGATTCAACATTGGCAGGCGGTTTCTCAGTTGCCCCTTAGTGGTTAGTGCTAATTAAGTTCATCATTTTACTTCAATTAATGCCACCGCTCATCCAGAATACTATTTAACATTGGCAGGGATATGAGGCTTGTGCCTTTGTTAACTAGCTGGATGAAGAATGGCATGGCAGGGCTCGGAGTTTTATCAGCAAGCTCGCAGAAGATAATGTAAAGCTGAAGAAGAAACCAGCTGATCTGGAATGTACAATCAGTACGATGAAGCAAGAAAGAATCAATCACAGGCAACAGATGAAAGCAAGAGACAAGAAGGAACTAGCATGTGTAGTTGTGGTTGTCGCATTAGCCATGTTCTATGCGCTGTTTGCAATGATGATTAGGGGTTTTGTTTGAAAGTATTGCTAAAGCACATCTATATGTGCTCTAAGTAATGCACATCTAGGTCCTATGCCATTGATGTTACACGAAGATTCGTGCAGATATTTTTCTTTGTCTTTTCTCTTTTCCTTTCTAGTTTGATTATTACTGGCTTTATCAATAAGAAGAGCTCAATGTATTGCTTGCCAGCTATCCTACTCCGTTTGTACTGGTACCAGTGCATAATCCCAAAACTCGTTCCTTGTTTTTGTCCTAAAAAAGGAAACCAGCCAAATAGCCAATAGGAGTCCTGCGCAACCCCAGGAATTTGGAGCGATTGGGTACAAATAATTGCGGTTGATTATATCAGCGGTTAGATAATACGTCAACCCCCGCTTCAATTGGCAGTTCCTCTTCTCTGCATACCCCGTAGTGTCCACCATCTTCATCGTCCCCGGCAGGCCGCGCTACACACTGGCACACACTCTGTAGCCATGTCGAGCGATAGCGAGGACGACAGTTCGGCCAGCAGTCTGGTGCCCGATGATAGGTCAACATCGAAATCATCCCGCTCGTCTTCCATGAGTCCGGCGTCAAGTCCAGACCTTGATTATATTCGGTTCATGGAAGGGACGCTGCCTCCGGAGTCGTCAGGCGACAACCAGACGGACGAGGAGCCGTCGGAGAAGAGGACGTTGATGATGAGGAGGAGGAATGGTCGAACAAGGAGGAGGAGGATGACGACAGCAACGACGATGACGACGGCGGCGGCGATGAAAAGCCAACGGTCAGCGGCAAGAAGCGTCCTTGCCAAGATGATGTCGCGGGGCCATCCAACAAGAACAACAACAAGAAGAAGGACTAAATTAAGCAGACTGTATATATCTCTGTTTATCCTGTCAATCTCATCGCAGACAGTTAGTAATATGTATTTGACAGAGATCTTCTACATTATCGCCAACAGGTTGGTTTGTTGAACTGTGTGCCCTGACGAGCACACAATTCACAAAAGAAGACCGTATGGGCTGTCTATAATGATCGCACACAATTCTGATTATCGACCTATTGCCGGGTATCACACACATCTTGTTACGCCGAATCGTTTGTGTTCACCTCACTCATCGCAAACGGTTCATCGGAGTGAACTGTATGCCATATATGGCACACACCTTGATCTGGCTGCCAGTTTCTGTTGTTCTGTCTCATCGCAAATAGTTCGTACAGATCAACCGTATGCCCCTTATCGCACACGCAACTATAATCTGAACCGTGTTTGATGTATCATTCATCGCAAACGTTTTGCATCATGTCTGGCAGTTTTCATACAGCACCGTTTGCGATTATTGCATCGCACACAGTTTCTCGAAGGGTCTCTGATTGTAGTGTCGCGTTAGCAGCATCCTGCAGTAGTGCCTTATGCACATGACTGGAAGAGAACCAGTCCTTCGTATAATACGGAAGAAATCGCTAGAGATTTAGTAAGTCGCCGAATTGCTAACCAGCTCTCGCCGCATCATGACAGTCAGTTTTCAGCTTTCTCTACTGAGGTGCTTGACCGGGCGAACTAGAAACACAATCGCAGTAGTTCTCCCTTTACTACCTTAGCCGAACAAGCGGAACGTAAGGTAGTAAACACAGGAGCCGGGAAACCCAACTATTGACCAAAGACATGATTCGGAGCCGATGCATATAATGCAGTATTCGGGACGCCAAAGTCTACTCTGAGAGTGTTCGGACTTTTTGTTTTCGAAAATATATATAGTTGAATAGAGCCCCTGGCGATTTAAATCGTGCCGAGGTGCATATGCCAATCTGACGTAAAGGTGGAAGACAAAATAAGCCAATACCGAACAAGGTTGGGCGAAATTGTTTCCATTATAGTCTGATTGGTACGTCAAAACGTATTTTTACAGAAGATGCCATAAGCATCAAGGCTATTTTACATGCCGAAAACAAGGGAAAGCTGTATACAGGTCCTAAAAAGGAAAAGATGATCTTGAAGATCTTTTGGACACTCCGCCGCACGTCTGCGCCGCTTTTCGCCTTGGTGTATGATCCTTTGAGAGGATCAACGATCGAGTATACATAAGGGGCCTGGAAAAGGGCCCTTGGTACCATCGAAAAGTGGTGTGGTTTGTAAAGAACCTGAAAAATAAAAATAAGAAGAAAAGGGGGAAGAATATGGGGGTCCAGATAGGGTCCAGCTGTATCGTGGACTTTTATTTGTAGTATGCCTCTGTCCTTGCCCATGGTATCTTTAGTGTGTAGTTATGTATGCGCGGTATGTATGCCGCTATCCGGTTGGGGCTTTGATGGAGGATGTATTGCCAATCTAGCTCTGAACGAGCTGGACTGCCATTCTGCAGGGTAGACCGGACTCGTTTGACAGTGTCCGGGGGCTTGACTGCCGATGTAGTATTCGGCTTGATGAGGCCACCCTGTACTTCGGCTGCGAGGGCCGCGGTATGCTCCTCAGTACACAGGGAGTGCTCCATGTTTCCATTAACTGTAATAACACCGCGGGGTCCAGGCATTTTGAGCTTTAAGTAAGCATAATGCGGGATCGCATTGAAGCGGGCAAAGGCGGTTCTCCCTAGCAGTGTGTGATAACCACTGCGGAAAGGGACGACATCGAAGATCAAGTCTTCGCTTTGGAAGTTGTCTGACGAACCGAAGACCACTTCCAATGTTATTGAGCCCGTGCAGCGGGCTTCTACAGCAGGTATTACTCCTTTAAAGGTGGTTTTAGTGGGCTTGATTATTGATGGATCAATGCCCATTTTGCGGACAGTGTCCTGATAAAGCCGGTTAAGGCTGCTGCCGCCGTCCATAAGGACTCGCGTAAGATGGAATCCGTCAATGATTGGATCAAGGACCAATGATGCCGATCCTCCGTGGTGGATACTAGTCGGATGGTCTCTGCGATCAAAAGTGATCGGACAAGTTGACCAGGGGTTGAATTTTGGGGCGACTGGCTCTATGGCATAGACGTCCCTTAATGCACGCTTGCGCTCCCACTTAGGGATATGAGTAACATAGATCATATTCACCGTTTTGACCTTGGGGGGAAATTTCTTCTGTCCCCCTGTGTTCGATGGGCGAGGCTCTTCATCGTCTTCCTCGTTGGGCGGCCCTTTCCCCTTATGTTTGGTGTTTAGCTTACCGGCCAGTTTAAAGACCCAACAATTTCTGTTGGAATGATTGGCAGGCTTGTCAGGGGCGCCATGAATCTGGCAAGGCCGATCGAGTATTCTGTCCAAACTGGATGGACCATCTTTGTTTCCTTTGAATGGCTTCTTCCGCTGACCGGGTTTAGAGCCACTGAATCCGGTGTTAACTGTCGTATCTTCAGTATTTTCATTGTTGCTTCGACGCTTGTGTCTGTTGCGTCGTGGCTTGCCGTTGCCGTCTCTGGCTTCGGAGGTGCCAGGGTTGCTGGTGCTATTGCTTCTATGAGCTAGCCAGCTATCTTCTCCCGCGCAAAGGCGGGTCATAAGTGCGGTGAGAGATGCCATGGACTTCGGTTTTTCTTGGCCGAGGTGTCGGGCAAGCCACTCGTCACGGACGCTGTGTTTAAAGGCCGCGAGGGCTTCGACGTCCGGACAATCCACAATTTGGTTCTTTTTAATTAAGAACCTGGTCCAGAGTTTCCGGGTTGACTCGCCGGGCTGCTGGACTATGTGACTGAGGTCATCGGCGTCTGGAGGCCGAACATAGGTACCTTGGAAGTTGTCTCTAAAGGCGTCTTCCAAATCTTCCCAGCTACCAATGGAGTTTTCTGGGAGGCTATTTAGCCAGTGTCGAGCTGGTCTCTTTAGTTTTAGCGGGAGGTACTTGATGGCGTGGAGATCATCACCGCGGGCCATGTGGATATGGAGAAGAAAATCTCCGATCCATATTGCGGGATCCGTCGTTCCATCTATGATTCAATGTTCACGGGCTTAAACCCTTCGGGGAATTGGTGCTCCATTACCTCGTCGGTGAAGCATAAGGGGTGAGCGGCGCCTCTGTATCGGGCAACATCACGACGGAGTTCGGATGACGTCCGTATCCGGTTTTCGGCCCGGGTGAGGTTGTGCTTATCGAGCCAGGCCTGATGGTTGTCTTCTCATGTTGGAGCACGCCCCCTTGATCCATAGATTCATCTGGTCTGACCAGCTCTATTGTCCAGGTCCTTACGTAGGTCGTAGGTGTAGCCCGTAGCTCCTACCTCCTTGCCTCTACGGCGGGGAGGTGCGGGCTGGTGTTCGGTGTAAGTAGCCGCTTTGTACCGCCCACGTGGTGGTCGGTCAGGTTCGTCAACAGCTTTATACTTTGGCGGTATTGGCTCAAGAGCCTCGTCGTCAAATTGTGGTAGTATCTTGCGCTTTGGGTAGCTCTTTGTTGGGCGTTCGAGGCCGTATTCTTCGGCTACCAGGACTTTAGTCCATCTGTCATTGAGCGTATCCTGTTTGGCTTGAAGCTGCTGCTGCTTCTTTTTTAGGTTTCTCGCTGTTGTGATTAGCTGGTGCTTGAAGCGCTCTTGCTCGAGGGGTTCCTCTGGCACGATGAAATCTTCGTCGCCGAGGCTCACGTCATCCTCGGAGAGTGGTAGATAATTACTATCCTCTAAATCCTCATTGTCGACTGGCTTGTCCGGGTTGACTTGCCCCTCCTCCCAATCATCCTGTTCGGATGCCGGCATTACTGTCTTTTTCGCGACGCAATTTTGAGCGGCGCCGCTGACGTCGACGCTTTGGAGGTGCCTCAGCAGGCTTGTCCTCAACTGGATCCTTCCTGCCTTCGTCGTCATTCTCTTTGGGTGTGTCCACCATATATACGTCATATGTGGAGGTGGTCGTCCAACGTCTGGTAAACGGCGGGTCTTGGCCTTGTTCGTCTCCGGCATCGTTGTTTGTGCTGTCGACGTCTTCGGAACCATTGTCAAGCATGTCGGTTAAGTCCTCGACAGTGGCTATGAAGTGGGTCGTGGGTGGGACGTAAAATTCCCCGCTTTCACCCCCTAGTCTGGGCTAAGCATAGTTTGGAAGTGATTCCTCTACAATGGCGAGGGATTGCATTAAGTCCAGAGCCTCGTTTAAGAGCGAGTTTGGACGGGGGAACGAGAGTCCGCGGGGCTGGCCGGGGCGAAGGCCTCCTAGCCATGCTTGTTTGGCGCAGACTTCGAGAGTTCGGATCTGGAGTACAGGGGCGAGTCCGGCCTTTCAATGATAAGGGGAACCCGTTCTGATTCTGAGTTTGCTGTGGACACAATAGCCTCTGGATCCTCGATAATGCAGTTAGCAGCGGAGAGTCCGATGGGCCCCAAACTCCCATCTTCAGACCTGGTGGTTTGCTCTGGATCTAAGGCCTGGGCGTTGATCGGGGCCGCGAACCCTTCGAAGATCAAGTCTCCTCGGATATCGTCAACATAGTTTAGGTTTCCAAAACTGATCTGATGACTAGGGGCGTAGCTGTCGATCTGTTCAAGGTGGCCAATCGAGTTGGCACGCAGTGCGAAGCCACCGAACACGAAAATTTGTCCGGGGAGAAAAGTCTTCCCCGAATTAGCATCGTTGTAGATGATCGATCGAGCCATCGAACCTTCTGTCGAAGGCACAGTGGAACTGTCAATGAAAGCACCAATGTCGGTGTCAAAACCGGCTGATCTCGGGTAGGGGGTCCCGAACTGTGCGTCTGAGGATCGAAGGTAACAGGAGGCAGGGGACACAATGTTTACCCAGGTTCGGGCCCTCTTAATGGAGGTAATACTCTACTTCCTGCTTGATTGACTTTGATGAGTATAGGGGTTACAAGAGTCGATCTACCTCGAGATCGTAATGGCTAAACCCTAGATGTCTAGCCTATATGACTTGTGATAGCCTCTACTGACTAAACCCTCCGGTTTATATAGACACCGGAAGGGCCTAGGGTTGTACAGAGTCGGTTTACAGAGAAAGGAAACTACTCGTCAGGACGCCAAGCTTGCCATCCACGCAAAGGAGAGTCCCATCCGAACACGGGGGAAGGCCTTCTATCTTGTATCTTCACGGCCCATCAGTCCGGCCCATGGCACATAGCCCGGACGCCCGGGGACCCCCTTATCCAGGACTCCCTCAGCAGGTTTTTGGGGTTCTTACCTTTTGATTCAAGACGCCATAGATGGGGGGAGCTATGGCTGGTTCTTTTCAGATCTATTTAGGAGGGAGAAAAGAGGAGCAAGGAGAAAGATGGAGCAGGTGGGGCATGGTCTTGCTCTTCAATAAAAAGAGAGAGAGAGAGAGAGAGAGGTCGCGTGAGAGGAGCGGGGAGGGGACCAGATGGGTGATACGTCCATTTTGATCATGTTTTTGTGTTGATATTTATTGCATATTGGACTGTTATTATACTTCATGATATAATTCTTATGCCTTTTCTCTCTTATTTTGCAAGATTTACATGGAGAGGGAGAATGCCGGCAGCTGGAATTCTGGACCGGAAAGGAGCAAATCTGAGATCCCAACTCCAAATGTCCTGAAACTTTACGGAGAATTATTTTGGAATATATAAAGAATATTGGGCAAAGAAATTCTAGGAGGGGACCCACCATATGGCCACAAGCCTGGGGGCGCCCTACCCTGAAAGCACAAGTGCTCCCTGGGTGATTTTGGTAATTAATGTCAACATATCTCTTGTTGGACTAATGCTTCTACCTAGTATGTTTTAGATAAGTTCAACAATGGAGTGGCATGGACTAGAGGATGTGGAACCCCTTCAAAATGCTGAGGACAAAGGATTGGCTCAAGCTCAAAGCTCAGGACTCTACATTTTCTATTGTAGTGATCCAAGATCACATTGAGTCCATAGGAAAGGCAATACTATTAAGAGGGGATGAGGTGTTGCTTAATGGCTTGCTTGCTCAAAGTGCTTAGTGATATGCTCCAAAGCCCTCAACCACTTTCTCACATCCACATATGTCCCAAACCAAAAGTCAAACTCGGCTCCACCGAATCTTTCTATCTGGCGCCACCGAGTTCTCTCGACATAGCCACTGCCAGAAACCCTAATCAATTCGGTCTCACCGAGATGGGCTTGCAAACTCTCTGTTGCCTATTGCAATAATTTATGTCCCACCGAGGTATGCAATCGGTTCCACCGAGTTTGCTTGGCTAACTCTCTATTTTGCTTATTACCCAAATCGGTCCCATCGAGTTTGTGTAATCGGTCAAACCGAGATGAGGTTTTACCCTAACCCTAGCACATCGGTCCCACCGAGTTGATTATATCGGTCCCACCAAAATGCCTAACGGTCACATTATGAACTAAATCGCTCTGACCAAGTTCTCTGAATCGGTCTCACCGAGTTTGGTGATTTGTGTGTAACGGTTAGATTTTGTGTGGAGGCTATATATACCCCTCCACCCACTCTTCATTCGTGGAGAGAGCCATCAGAACATGCGTACACTTCCAACATACATTTTCCGAGAGAGAACCACCTACACTTGTGTTGAGGTCAAGATATTCCATTCCAACCACATAAATCTTGATCTCTAGCCTTCCCCAAGTTGCTTTCCACTCAAATCTTCTTTCCACCAAATCCAAATCCTGTGAGAGAGAGTTGAGTGTTGGGGAGACTATCATTTGAAGCACAAGAGCAAGGAGTTCATCATCAACACACCATTTGTTACCTCTTGGAGAGTGGTGTCTTCTAGATTGGCTAGGTGTCACTTGGGAGCCTCCGTCAAGATTGTGGAGTTGAACCAAGGAGTTTGTAAGGGCAAGGAGATCGCCTACTTCGTGAAGATCTACCCGAGTGAGGCAAGTCCTTCGTGGGCGACGGCCATGGTGGGATAGAAAAGGTTGCTTCTTCATGGACCCTTCGTGGGTGGAGCCCTCCGTGGACTCGCACAACTGTTACCCTTCGTGGGTTGAAGTCTCCATCAACGTGGATGTACGATAGCACCACCTATCGGAACCACGGATAAAAAATCTCCGTGTCTCCAAATTGCGTTTGCACACTCCAATCCCTCCACTTTACATTCTTGCAAATTGCATGCTTTACTTTCCGCTGCTCATATACTCTTGTCATGCTTGCTTGATATGTATTATGAATGTTTAAACTTGTGCCAAAACTCCACATCAACTTAAGGAAATTAAAAACTGCAACTTTTCTTGATTAGAGTCTATTCACCCCCCCCCCTCTAGACACCTCTTCTCGATCCTTTCAATTGGTATCAGAGCATTGGTCTCCATTGCTTTGGTTTAATCACCATTGGAGGAAGATGGATGTGTCTACATTGGGGAGTCTTAGACATAGAGTGCCTATTCTTGATGGAGAGTTCTTTCATGAATGGAAAAGTGAGATGCTTGAGATTTTCAATGAATATCATTTGAACAAGTACATTAGTAGCCCTTGTGCACCTCATGTTGATCCTTTGCATCCTACCCTTGATGAGTCTATTGACATTATCCGCAACTTTAGAACTGTTAATCTTATCACTAGAGGCTTGCCTAGAAACTTGATTGGATGTTTGCCTACTCTTGAGTGTGCCTACACTATATGGAGATTTCTTGAGGAAAGATTTCCAAACTATTCCTTGCAAAACTTAGATGAAATTCTCCATAAGTCTATTGCCTTGAGTAAGATGAGTACTAGTGATCCTAAGTTTGATGATTGTCTATTTGAGCTTCGTGACCTCATGCGTGCCAAAGGAGATGTTGGAATTATTAGCAATATCATTTCCGAAGCTATTAGAATTCATAAAGATGACCATTCTGATGATCATTTATCTAATGAATTACCCTCTCTAGGAGTTGATCAATCACAAGACGATGTTGAACATGGATACTATGATGAGGATGATGATGGTGACTATGATCTTGATGATGCAATGAGACACTTTGGTCTTATGGCTAATCTTCGCGGCTACATGGCTGGAGGAAAGGAATGGGTCCTTGATGGTGGATGTACTGATCATATGACCGGAGACAAAAATATGTTTCATGAGCTTGCTGAAAACGACGGCCCTCGAAAGTATGTCACTTTTGGTGATAACTCAAACGGTAAGGTGGTTGGCCTCGGTAAGGTGGCCATCTCACATCATAGCTCCATACAAAATGTCATGCTCGTTGAATCTCTTGGGTACAATTTACTTTCAGTATCTAGACTTGCTGATTTCGGTTTCAATGTCCTATTTACTGAAGTGGATTGCCAAGTGTTTCGAAGAGACAACCATAAAATGGTCTTTACCGGTATACGTAGGAGTGATCTTTACATTGTTGATTTCACTAAAAAGGCTCAACCTAGAACTTGCTTAATTGCTAAATCTTCTAAAGGCTGGTTGTGGCATAGAAGGTTAGGTCATGTGGGCATGCGAAATCTTGATAAGCTTATTAAAGGTGATCATATCCTTGGAGTAAAAGATGTTATATTTGACAAGGATAGACTTTGTAGTGCTTGTCAGGCAGGAAAACAAGTTGGAGGGAGTCACCCCGTGAAGAACATCATGACCACGAGAAGACCGCTCGAGCTACTTCACATGGATCTCTTTGGTCCCAATGCTTACAAGAGTCTCGGTGGTAACTCATTTGGTCTAGTCATAGTCGATGATTTTTCAAGATTTACGTGGGTGTTCTTTCTTGATGATAAATCGCAGGTCCAAAAGATCTTCAAAAACTTCGCTAGGAAGGCCCAAAATCAATTTGACGTGAAGATCAAGAAGGTTTGGAGCAACAACGGAACGGAGTTCAAGAACGCAAATGTGGATACCTTTCTTGACGAAGAAGGGATTTCACACGAGTTCTCGGCTACGTAGACACCTCAACAAAATGGAGTTGTTGAGAGGAAGAACCGAACTCTTATTGAGATGGCAAGAACGATGCTTGATGAGTACAAGACTCCAAAACACTTTTGGGCGGAAGCGGTTGAGACAGCTTGTCATGCAACAAATCGCTTGTATCTTCACAAGCTACTCGGCAAGACGACATACGAGCTCCTCACCGGTAACAAAACCCAAGTTGGATACTTTCTAGTATTCGACTCAAAGTGCTACATTCTTGATAAGCATCGTCGTTCTAAATTTGCTCCTAAATCTCATGAAGGTTTCCTACTTGGTTATGGCTCAAACTCTCACAATTACCGTGTCTACAACAATTTCACCCGAAAGGTTGAAGAAATGGTAGATGTGAAGTTTGATGAATCTAACGGCTCGCAAGTAGAGCAACTGCCAATTGATGTAGGAGACAAAGACCCTTCGTAAGCAATCCAAGACTTGTCTATTGGCAAGATTCGTCCAACGGAGGCGAAGGAGAGTACCTCGTCCGTCCAAGTAGAAGCCTCCACCTCACGACAAGGTGAACCAAGAGTTGATACAGAAGCATCTACAAGTGGGACACACCAAGATGAAGAAAACGAGGAAGTACACCAAGATGAACATCAACAACCTCCTTCTCCACCACGACAAGAGAACGACAACGTCAACAATGAAGAAGGCCAAGAAGGAGAACAAGATGATGAGGATGTTCCACCCCGAGCCAAGCAAAAGCTCTCACGTGTTCGAGCAAGAGTCGCCAAAGACCATCCCGTCGAGCAAATCTACAATGATATCCAAACCGGGAGAATCACTCGCTCTAAAACTCATTTGGCTAATTTTTGTGAACATTATTCATTCATCTCTAGCATTGAACCTATGAAGGTTGAAGAAGCTTTGGAAGATCCGGATTGGATAAACGCCATTGTAACATCCCAAATTTTCAATTTGGAATGTTAGACATTAGATCATCATGCATAACATATTTTATTACATTTTTGTTTTGCGATCCTAGAAATTCTACGCAACTCAAGGACCCACAGAGAGAGTTGGGGATTTCGTTATTTTCATATTAGGGTTTTCTGAAATTTTGGAAATAGGATCATTTGTTTTAATTTTTTTCTCTCCGGAAATGTTTCGTATTTAGAATATACGAGAGGGGATAATATGACTTCTCCAAAAATAATGAAATATTGGAGGAAAAATATTAAAAACAAATATTTGATTTTATTTGGATTTGATTTGATTTTATTTGAATTAGGAAAAATATGCGTTTTTCAAAATTTAATTTTAGGCCCAAATAAATGTTCATCTTTTCCGGCTTATTTTTAGAGGATGGGAAAATTTTATTTCGGGATTTTTGGAGTCCGTTTAGTATTTCTTTTATTCTGCGCGGAGTTTATTTAAAAAAAAGGTTACCGCCTTACCGGGTCGTGTCCGACCTGGACACTACGCCCGGACGGCCTTTAAAGGCCGACGGCCCGCCCCGGGCCGAAACCCTAGCCGCCAGCCCCGCCCCGTCCCGAGACCCGTGCCGCCGCCGCCG
>NC_057805.1:75250803-75258825 GCF_018294505.1 Triticum aestivum
CCCGACCCGCCGCCCCGCCGCCCGCCGGACCCGTTTCGCCGCTCGCCCGACCTCGCCGGAGGTAGCCACCCGCCGCCGCCGGTGGTTTTCTTTAGAGAACTGCCCGGTTTTTTAAAAAAACCGCGGTTTGTTTTTTTCTTAGATAGGTTTAGTTTTTATTCCCGGTTTACTTATTTTATGGACGTTCGTCCGTACGTTCATTTTAACGAACGGTTTTCATCGTTTAACCGCAGACAGCGAACGTTCATTCGTTAGCCTGTTCGTCAGTTTTTTCTTTTTCTCGGATTTTTCGCGATTATTTTCGATCGCGATTTTTGATCTGTTTTTCGTTTTAGTATAACTTTTCGCTCGTTTACCGGAATCAGGCGATTCAAGCGCCTAGAGTTTCATCTCGAAACCCTCTTTCTGTTTAACCAACTCAAACAAGTTTTGCTACTGTAAAGTTTGACTTAGGTCCAGATTAGTAAAGGAAGCTTGTTTTTTTCGCCGTTTGAGTTTCGTTGCTTCGTTCGCTTTGATTCTTTTTGCAAACCGGAGTTCTTAAGTTGAACTTTCTGGTTAGATCTCTTATTTTGAGTTTTACCCGTGCACCCTTGCTTGATTGCTTATGTATGTATTGTTTGTTTGCGATAGAGTACCCGGAGTGCGAAGCGTGCTACTACGAGTCTCTAGGTTTCACGGATCATCAGCAAGGCAAGTAACACTTTGATCATAACTCTTTACCACCCAGTTTTATTGCATTAGATCAACTCTCAAACTATTGCATGGTTAGGAACTGTTTAATATGTGGGTTTTGGGAAATAGATGAGGTAGTACCTATTGTCCTATTTATTATCAAACCCTTGGGAGTTACTTCTACGTTTGCTTATATTGCTATGCTATGCTCGTAGAGGTGGATTGGGTTTGAGTGAATTTCCATGACAGATGTGAGGATGTTAATTAATGGTTCAACTTAAGGTGGTTACTTTAATTCACATCTGGGTGGATTGAGGCACCTGGGGAACCCAGTGTTGCCTGTATTTTTGGATATCCCAGAGTACCCGTGAGATTATCCTCTGGACCGCCACCCAGGCTCAAAGGGATCATGAGATTATTCATGCTAGAAACTTCCGTGTGCAGCCACAAGCTATTATGGGCTCTAGCATAGTTGAGTATGTTGCATGACCTCTTTCAGTGGTGGGCTAGCAGATGTAGGGGAAAGTAGGTGTAACTGTCCACCCGGAGTAAAGAGTTATTGTTTCTGAAAGACTGTGTCTCGGTCATCCGTTTCTCAAACACCATGTAGTGCGAGAAATCAAACGGAGGAGATCGAGTCTTGTGGGGAAAAGTGCACAAACCTCTGCAGAGTGTACAAACTAATCATGGTTAGCCGTGTCCCCGGTAACGGACATCTTGAGTATCTAGTTCTTGGATTATCATGTGAATATCATCATCATGTTACTTAATTTAATTTGATTGGGGTTAATCACGTTCTTAATTGGGATTGAGTTGGAGGAACCTTCTCAATGTTTAACAACCACCATGATAGTTAAATGAAATTTGTTCCTTTGTTGTAGGGAAAAATTGGCTTTTCGCAAAAACTATAACCATAGAGCTTTCCACCAGCCAAATATGCATGTAGTGATAGCATTATTCTGTTCATTACTCTATGTGTTACATTGCCAGCATATTCCATGTGCTGACCCGTTTTCGGGCTGCAACATTCATGTTGCAGACTTTTCAGACGACGAGTAAGGTGCCATAGGTCATGGTCTTATACTCAGTGATGCCACTTGAGTTGATGGACTCACTTTATCTTCCAAGCCTTCCGCTGTTATCGTTTTTAGATGGCCTTAAGCCATATTTATTATAGTAAGTTCTCTCTTAAGACTATTCGATGTAATAAGTGTGTGATTGCTACTCTGTTATAAATCCTTCAAGTACTGTGCATGTCAGCATTACCGATCCAGGGATGACACTGATGCACAGAGACTAGAATGTTTGAGGTCTGGTCGCTACAAGATGGTATCAGAGCACACGCTGACTGTAGGACACGACCACTAAGCTAAAGCCCTAGATCACTACTCTCTTCTCATTTCTGACTCCTCTCCTTTCTTCCACTCTTTTAGGATGGCGGATGCAAGGAACAAGTTCGCGCAACCGGATGAGGATACACCTTTTGGACGACACTTGAAGGAAGTTACTAGGTACCTGAACATCGGAATACCAAGCTTCACCGGGACTTACAATGCCACACTACCAGAAGAGGAGCGCTGGATGATTCAAGTTCAAGTTCCAGGAAGGACATTCATGCCAGTCACTAAGCCCATAGAGTTTTCCTTTGATGCACCAACCTGGAGTCTAGGAAAGAGCATGGCAGCCCACATCACCATGGGACGCATTGGAGAAGTGTACCACAATGATCTCAAGGATACTATCTATCATATTTGTGGGTGCCGAGACGAACAATGGGAGATTATCGCACCAGGAAGGATAGATCTATTGCAGCTTTCATTCAGGAGTTAAACCAGCACATTCGTCGCCAGGAGAACCAGATGTGCGCAGACATGATAGATTTGAAGAAAGCAAAAACTAGGATGATGGAACTGGAGGAAGAACTCAAGGCTACATGCGAGGATTATATGGAGGAAATCGTCGCACTAGTGGGGAAGAATGGCGACCTGACAAAGAAGCTAGGAGTTTTCATGGGAGACCCTGCGCCAGGAGGAGAAGATGACGATTCTACTTGCCCTGAGAACTACATCATCATCGACGACACCGACTCGGACCCCAGTGATGATGATTGGGAGGATGAAGCCGGAGCAGATATCATGGAGTCTTCGACCGATCAATTTTTCTAGTAGACCACCAAATTAGTAGTAGTATTTTCCCCATGTATATAGTATAGTCCAAGCACTTTGTAACGATAGTTAGATCAATTGTATGCCTTGTTTGAATTGATTGGAGTGATATGATTGTGTTTGTCTCATGTGCATATGGGTAGTGTTTTCCCTCTAGATCTCATTCTATCCTATTTTCTCATCTTTTCTAAACCCATCAGATGCCTCCGAGACGCGACACCGGATTTGTTTTCCCACCGGAGATCACTCAGTTGATTCAGCAGCAGAATGCCCTGATGCAAGTGCTAGTTCAGAACCAAGGCAACAACAACAACAACAACAACCCACCACCACCACCACCTGTTGATCACTTAGCCCGTTTTCTTAGGCTGAATCCGCCGGTGTTCTCCAGTAGCACCGAGCCGATTGTTGCAGATGATTGGCTCCGCAAGGTTGGAAGGGAGCTGACCACTGCAGGATGCACAGATGCGGAGAGAGTGCGTTTTGCCGCACATCAGCTTGATGGACCCGCAGCATCATGGTGGGAGAATTACACAGCCACTCACCCCATTGACATTGTCACATGGGACCAGTTTCAGCAAGCTTTTCGCACTGCCCATGTTGCGGCAGGAGCTATGGCCATGAAGAAGCATGAGTTTCGCAACTTACGCCAAGGAGGACGTACCGTTGGCCAATACGTGGAGGATTTCAGTAAGTTAGCACGTTATGCCCCAGATGACGTTGCTACGGATGCAGCTAAGCAGGAGAAGTTTCTGGAAGGACTGAGTGATGAGCTGAGCATGCAGTTGATGATGGCAACTTTTAACAACTACCAGGAGTTGGTAGACAGAGCTCTCATGATTGAAGGGAAGCAACAGCAGATTGAGAGCCGTAAGAGGAAGTATGGACAAGGAAAGTACAGTACAGGAGCTCATCAGAAGCCTCGTTTTACCCCGAACTCGGGAGAACACCTTCAGCATAACCATGGAGGTCACAATCACAATGGAGGGAGCTCGCACAATCATAGTGGCCCCAAGAATGGCAATGGGAACGGAGGAAGCAACGGACAAAACCGTACCAACCCATCAACCCCAGCCAAGAGGGATCTGAGCCATATTACTTGTTTCAAGTGCCAGAAGACTGGACATTATGCAACTGAATGTTTGGAACTAAGAATGGAAATGGCAATGGAAGCTCGGGGAAGAAGCCGAACCCTTTCAACAGGGGACATGTGAACCACGTTAACGTGGAGGAGGTTGAAGCACAGCCTGATGCAGTAATAGGTAAGTTTTTGGTTAAGTCATTTACTGCAATCGTTCTTTTTGATACTGGTGCATCACATTCATACATATCAAGGGGATTTGTGGATAAGTATAAGTTACCCACCAAAGTTATTAGAACACCTATGTTAGTAACCTCGCCAGGAGCAGAGTATATGGCAAGCCAAGGATGTTTTCAGATGCCATTGGCCATAGGTAGGCATGTTTTCCCCTCAGACCTAATAGTTTTGGAGTCGCAAGGTTTGGATGTGATTTTGGGAATGGATTGGCTATCGATGTATGGAGGAAACATTGATTGCGCCAGTAAGACGATCTTGCTTACTACCCCAGAAGGAAGAAGGATTAAGTATGTATCCCGGCATGTGCCGAAGAGGACTCAAGTGAATTCCTTATCAGGAGTTGTACAGGAGGAAGTGCCAGTGGTGAAGGATTTCCTGACGTATTTCTAGAGGAGTTGCCAGGCATGCCACCGGATAGAGACATTGAGTTTTTGATTGAGCTTTTGCCAGGCACAGGGCCGATATCTAAGAGACCGTACAGGATGCCCGCTAAGGATTTGGAAGAAATTAAGAAGCAGATTAAGGAGTTACTGGATAAAGGATATATTCGCCCAAGTTCGTCACCTTGGGGATCACCAGTACTTCTAGTGGAGAAGAAAGATGGATCGTTGAGGATGGTTGTTGATTATCGTGGATTGAATGAAGTAACAATCAAGAACAAGTACCCACTTCCGATGATCAATGATCTGTTTGACAAACTACAAGGAGCTAAAGTATTTTTCAAGATTGATTTGCGATCAGGATACCACCAGTTGAAGATTCGAGAGCAGGATATACCCAAGACAGCTTTTACCACAAGGTATGGGCTATATGAGTACACCGTTATGTCATTTGGCCTGACTAATGCAGCTGCCTATTTCATGAACATGATGAACAAAGTGTTTATGGAGTTTTTGGATAAGTTCGTCGTAGTGTTCATTGATGATATTCTGGTCTATTCGAAGAATGAAGAAGAGCATAAGGAGCATTTGCGTTTGGTACTTGGAAAGCTCAGAGAACATCAGTTATATGCCAAGTTCAGCAAGTGCGAGTTTTGGTTAAAGGAAGTTGGATTCCTTGGACATGTTATATCCGGAGAAGGAATAGCAGTAGATCCCACCAAGGTTAACACTGTGACAAATTGGGAGTCACCCACGACAGTTGGAGAGATCCGGAGTTTTCTTGGACTCGCAGGATACTACCGGAGATTCATTGAGAATTTCTCGAAGATTGCAAAACCTATGACCGAGTTGTTGAAGAAGGACACCAAATTCAATTGGACTGAGGAATGTGAGGCTAGTTTCCAGGAGTTGAAGAAACGTTTGGTTACAGCGCCAGTGTTGATTCTGCCAGATCAACGCAAGGATTATGAAGTATATTGCGACGCTTCTCGTCGAGGACTTGGAGCCGTACTTATGCAGGAGGGAAGAGTCGTTTCATATGCCTCACGACAGCTTAAACCCCATGAGTTGAATTATGCTACACATGATTTGGAGTTAGCAGCCGTAGTGCATGCGTTGAAGACATGGAGGCATTTTCTCATCGGAAACCATTGTGAGGTGTACACGGATCACAAGAGCTTGAAGTACATTTTCACGTAGAAGGAGTTAAATCTCAGGCAAAGGAGATGGTTGGAGCTCATTAAGGATTATGATATGAGATTGCATTATCACCCAGGGAAGGCTAACGTAGTAGCTGATGCGTTGAGCCGCAAGAGCCATGCCAACACACTCATGACCGGAGAGTTACCCAAGGAGTTAGCCGAAGATCTTCATGAACTATGTTTGGAAATAGTACCAAGAGGCTTTGTAGCAGCATTGGAAATTCAGTCTACTTTGATGGATAAGATCAGAGAAGCTCAGAAGACAGACAAGGAGATTGCTGAGATAAAGGAAAGGATGAGTAAAGGAAAATCCAAGGGATTTCGTGAGGATGAGCACGATACCTTATGGTTTGAGGACCGCGTTTATGTGCCCAATGATCCGGAGATCAGGAAGTTGATCTTGCAAGAGGCCCATGATTCGCCGTATTCAATTCACCCAGGAAATACCAAGATGTACCTGGATTTAAAGGACAGTTTTTGGTGGACCGGAATGAAGAAGGATATTGCGGAGTATGTAGCAGTTTGTGATGTATGTCAGAGAGTGAAGGCAGAGCATCAGAAGCCAGCAGGATTGCTACACCATTGTCGATACCCGAATGGAAGTGGGATAAGCTAGGCATGGATTTTATCACGGGATTGCCCAGGACTCGTTCAGGCTATGACTCAATATGGCTTATAGTCGATCGTTTTGACGAAGGTAGCTCATTTCATCCCAGTAAAGACCACTTATACCAGTGCTAAGTTGGCAAAGATATACATGACCAGGATCGTATGTCTGCATGGAGTTCCGAGGACCATTGTATCAGATAGAGGGACCCAGTTTACTTCAAAGTTTTGGAATCAGTTGCACGAAACTTTGGGTACCAGGCTAGAGTTCAGTACAGCCTTTCATCCACAGACAGACGGACAGACCGAGAGAGTCAATCAGATTTTGGAGGACATGCTGAGAGCTTGTGCGCTTGATTATGGATCTAGTTGGGACGACAATTTGCCATATGCAGAGTTCTCTTACAACAACAGTTATCAATCCAGTTTGAAGATGGCCCCTTTTGAAGCTCTCTACGGAAGGAGGTGCAGGACACCGTTGTTGTGGGATGAAGTTGGAGACCGCGAGTTGTTTGGACCAGATTTGATTAAAGAGTCTGAACAGAAGGTGAAGTTGATTCACGATAGGCTCAAGGTAGCCCAGTCCAGGCAGAAGAGCTATGCAGATTCTAAACGCAAGGAGACAGTTTACAAAGTCGGAGACAGAGTGTATCTTCGAGTATCACCACTTCGGGGAGTGAAGCGCTTTGGAGTTAAGGGAAAGTTAGCGCCATGTTTTGTAGGACCATACCAAGTTTTGGAGCGTATGGGAGAAGTTGCTTACAAGTTGGAATTGCCCGAAGGATTGTCGGGAGTTCACGATGTGTTCCACGTATCCCAGCTGAAGAAGTGCCACGAGGAGATGGCTGAGATACCACTGAGAGATACAGTGCCACTGGAAGCGATTCAGCTGGATAGTGATTTGACCTATGAGGAGAAACCAGTCAAGATTCTCGAATATGCCAGCCGAGTCACCCGCAGCAAGGTTATCAAGTTTTGCAAAGTTCAGTGGAGCCACCATACCGAGGATGAAGCCACCTGGGAGCGAGAGGAAGATCTACGGAAGGACCACTCTCACCTATTTTCTAGCCAACCCGAATCTCGAGGGCGAGATTCATCTTAAGGGGGATAGGTTTGTAACATCCCAAATTTTCAATTTGGAATGTTATACATTAGATCATCATGCATAACATATTTTATTGCATTTTTGTTTTGCGATCCTAGTAATTCTACGCAATTCAAGGACCCACGGAGAGAGTTGGGGATTTCGTTATTTTCATATTTGGGTTTTCTCAAATTTTGAAAATAGGATCATTTGTTTTAATTATTCTTCTCTCTGAAAAATGTTTCATATTTAAAATATATGAGAGGGGATAATATGACTTCTCCAAAAATAATGAAATATTGGAGGAAAAATATTAAAAACAAATATTTGATTTTATTTAGATTTTATTTGAATTAGGAAAAATACGCGTTTTTCAAAATTGCATTTAGGCCCAAATAAATGTTCATCTTGTCCGGCTTATTTTTAGAGGACGGGGAAAATTTATTTCGGGATTTTTGGAGTCCGTTTAGTATTTCTTTTATTTGTTTTTCTGCGCGGAGTTTATTTTAAAAAAAAAGGTTACCGCCTTACCGGGTCGTGTCCGACCTAGACACTGCGCCCGGGCGGCCTTTAAAGGCCGACGGCCCGCCCG
>NC_057805.1:75259272-75277846 GCF_018294505.1 Triticum aestivum
GCGGTTTTCTTTAGAGAACCGCTCGGTTTTTTTTAACACGCGGTTTGTTTTTTTCTTAGATCGGTTTAGTTTTTTTCCCGGATTACTTATTTTGCGGACGTTCGTCCGTACATTCATTTTAACGAACGGTTTTCGTCGTTTAACCGCAGACAGTGAACGTTCGTTCGTTAGCCTGTTCGTCAGCTTTTCTTTTTCTCAGATTTTTCGCGATTATTTTCGATCGCGATTTCCGATCTGTTTTTCATTTTAGTATAACTTTTCGCTCGTTTACCGGAATCAGGCGATTCAAGCGCCTAGAGTTTCATCTCGAAACCCTCTTTCTGTTTAACCAACTCAAACAAGTTTTGCTACTGTAAAGTTTGACTTAGGTCCAGATTAGTAAACGAAGCTTGTTTTTTTCCCGTTTGAGTTTCGTTGCTTCGTTCGCTTTGATTCTTTTTGCAAACCGGAGTTCTTAAGTTGAACTTTCTGGTTAGATCTCTTATTTTGAGTTTTACCCGTGCACCCTTGCTTGATTGCTTATGTATGTATTGTTTGTTTGCGATAGAGTACCCGGAGTGCGAAGCGTGCTACTACGAGTCTCTAGGTTTCACGGATCATCAACAAGGCAAGTAACACTTTGATCATACCTCTTTACCACCCAGTTTTATTGCATTAGATCAACTCTCAAACTATTACATGGTTAGGAACTGGTTAATATGTGGGTTTTGGGAAGTAGATGAGATAGTACCTATTGTCCTGTTTATTATCAAACCCTTGGGAGTTACTTCTACGTTTGCTTATATTGCTATGCTATGCTCGTAGACGTGGATTGGGTTTGAGTGAATTTCCATGACAGATGTGAGGATGTTAATTAATGGTTCAACTTAAGGTGGTTACTTTAATTCACATCTGGGTGGATTGAGGCACCTGGGGAACCCAGTGTTGCCTGTATTTTTGGATATCCCGGAGTACCCGTGAGATTATCCTATGGACCGCCACCCAGGCTCAAAGGGATCATGAGATTATTCATGCTAGAAACTTCCGTGTGCAGCCACAAGCTATTATGGGCTCTAGCATAGTTGAGTATGTTGCATGACCTCTTTCAGTGGTGGGCTAGCAGATGTAGGGGAAAGTAGGTGTAACTGTCCACCCGGAGTAAAGAGTTATTGTTTCTGAAAGACTATGTCTCGGTCATCCGTTTCTCAAACACCATGTAGTGCAAGAAATCAAACGGAGGAGATTGAGTCTTGTGGGGAAAAGTGCACAAACCTCTGCAGAGTGTACAAAGTAATCATGGTTAGCCATGTCCTCGGTTATGGACATCTTGAGTATCTAGTTCTTGGATTATCATGTGAATCTCATCATCATGTTACTTAATTTAATTTTGTGACGCCCCCGATTCAATCGTACACTAATCATACACGCAAACATGTACGATCAAGATCAGGGACTCACGGGAAGATATCACAACACAACTCTAAAAACATAAATAAGTCATACAAGCATCATAATACAAGCCAGAGGGCTCGAATACAAGTGCTCGATCATAGACGAGTCAGCGGAAGCAACAATATCTAAGTACAGACATAAGTTAAACAAGTTTGCCTTAAGAAGGCTAGCACAAACTGGGATACAGATCGAAAGAGGCGCAGGCCTCCTGCCTGGGATCCTCCTAAACTACTCATGGCCGTCGTCAGCGGCCTGCACGTAGTAGTAGGCACCTCCGGTGTAGTAGGAGTCGCCGTCGACGGTGGCGTCTGGCTTCTGGGCTCCAGCATCTGGTTGCAACAACCAGGGTAGAATGGAAAGGGGGGAAAGAGGGAGAAAAGCAACCGTGAGTACTCATCCAAAGTACTCGCAAGCAAGGAGCTACACTACATATGCATGGGTATATGTGTAAAGGGCCATATCGGTGGACTGAACTGCAGAATGCCAGAATAAGAGGGGGATAGCTAATCCTGTTGAAGACTACGCTTCTGGCCACCTCCATCTTGCAGCATGTAGAAGAGAGTAGATGGTAAGTTCACCAAGTAGCATCGTATAACACAATCCTACCCGGCGATCCCCTCCTCGTCGCCCTTTTAGAGAGCGATCACCGGGTTATATCTGGCACTTGGAAGGGTGTGTTTTATTAAGTATCCGGTTCTAGTTGTCATAAGGTCAAGGTACAACTCCGGGTCGTCCTTTTACCGAGGGACACGGCTATTCGAATAGATAAACTTCCCTGCAGGGGTGCACCACATAACCCAACACGCTCGATCCCATTTGGCCGGACACACTTTCCTGGGTCATGCCCGGCCTCGGAAGATCAACACGTCGCAGCCCTACCTAGGCACAACAAAGAGGTCAGCATGTTGGTCTAAATCCTATGGCGCAGGGGTCTGGGCCCATCGCCCATTGCACACCTGCACGTTGCGAGGGCGGCCGAAAGCAGACCTAGCAACCTCCATTACAAAGGAAGTCACGTTACGCGGTCCAATCTGGCGCGCGCCGCCCAGTCGCTGACGTCACGAAGGCTTCGGCTGATACCACGACGTCGAGTGCCCATAACTGTTCCCGCGTAGTTAGTTAGTGCGTATAGACCAAATGGCCAGACTCAGATCAAATACCAAGAACTCGTTAAGCGTGTTATTTTAAGTATCCGCGGACGTCGACCAGGGCCAGGCCCACCTCTCTCCTAGGTAGTCTCAACCTGCCCTGTCGCTCCGCCACAAAGTAACAGTCAGGGGCCGTCAGGAACCCAGGCCCACCTCTACCAGGATGGAACCACCTGTCCTTTCAGCCCCCTCATCAGAATCACTTGCGGGTACTCAACGAGCTGACCCGACTTTAGTCACCACATGTGTCATGTATATAAAGTATATAGTATATACCCGTGATCACCTCCCGAAGTGATCACGGCCTAGTAGTATAGCATGACAGACGGACAAGAGTGTAGGGCCACTGATGGAACACTAGCATCCTATACTAAGCAGTAGGATAGCAGGTAAGGGTAACAACTGTAGCAACAATGGCAGGCTATGCAGCAGAAAAGGATTAACCGAAAGCAGTAACATGCTACACTACTCTAATGCAAGCAGTATAGAGAAGAATAGGCGATATCTGGTGATCAAGGGGGGGGGCTTGCCTGGTTGCTCTGGCAAGAAGGAGGGGTCGTCAACTCTACAGTCGAACAGGGTAGCAGCAGCGTAGGTCTCGTAGTCTACCGGAGAGAAGAGGGGGAAGAAACAATAAATATAATGCAAACATAAGCGTGACGATGCATGACATGACAATGAGCGGTGTTGGGTGTGCCCTAACGCGACAGTAGGTGGTACCGGCGGAGGGGAAAAACATCCGGGAAAGTATCCCCGGTGTTTCGCGTTTTCGGACAAATGAACCGGAGGGCGTGGTCGCCCCGATCCCGATCTGGATCGGGGGAGTGGGGGGGAGAGCGAGTGGTGGGGGGGAGGGGAAGTGCGTGGTGGTAGTGGGTTAGGGTTTCGGGGATGGGGGATATGGGGAGTGGGGGTGGCCGGCTGGGCCAGCGGGCTGGATCGGGGCGGGGGTTTGCTTTTCTTTTCCTTTTTTTATCTTTGTTAGTTTTGTTTTTCTGTTTTTATTCTTTTTCCCTTTTTCTGTTTTAGTTTTGGCTAATTGTTTGGGCACCAAATGAGTTTTGTAAAATATGAGAGCTGGCCCACAAATCACAGCACAAGATATCCTACCACCAAAAAGTAGTTTGGGGAAAATATCATTTCACATTTATTTTGTAATAATAAAAAGGTTATTAAATAATGCTTTCAGGCACTGTTTGAGGTTGTTTAAGTCACTCATCAAATTTCAATAATGTTGTTTACAATTTTATCATAGCCTTTGACTTATCTACTATTTATTGAACATTTTAGTTTTAATATTTGAAAACTTTTATTGTTTGCTTGATCTTGAAATTTGAATTTGAATCGGTTTCGAACTAACGCGGGATTAGCAACAATAACCGAGAGACGTGGCATCGTTAACGTGGGATTACTGTAGCCAAATTACCCGGGCGTCACAAATTTGATTGGGGTTAATCACGTTCTTAATTGGGATTGAGTTGGAGGAACCTTCTCAATGTTTAACAACCACCATGATAGTTAAATGAAATTTGTTCCTTTGTTGTAGGGAAAAATTGGCTTTTCGCAGAAACTGTAACCATAGAGCTTTCCACCAGCCAAATATGCATGTAGTGATAGCATTATTTTGTTCATTACTCTATGTGTTACATTGCCAGCATATTCCATGTGCTGACCCATTTTCGGGCTGCAACATTCATGTTGCAGACTTTTCAGACGACGAGTAAGGTGCCATAGGTCATGGTCTTATACTCAGTGATGCCGTTGGAGTTGATGGACTCACTTTATCTTCCAAGCCTTCCGCTGTTATCGTTTTTAGATGGCCTTAAGCCATATTTATTGTAATAAGTTCTCTCTTGAGACTATTCGATGTAATAAGTGTGTGATTGCTACTCTTTTATAAATCCTTCAAGTACTGTGCATGTCAGCATTACCGATCCAGGGATGACACTGATGCACATAGACTAGACTATTTGAGGTCTGGTCGCTACAGCCATGCATGAAGAGCTACACAACTTTGAGAGAAACCAAGTGTGGACATTGGTCGAGAAGCCCGACAACAACCACAACATCATTGGTACCAAATGGGTGTTTCGCAACAAGCAAGATGAAGATGGTCAAGTCGTCCGCAACAAAGAACGTCTAGTCGCCCAAGGCTACACTCAAGTCGAAGGTATGGACTATGGTGAGACATATGCTCCCGTTGCTAAACTTGAGTCCATTCGCATCTTACTTGCTTATGCTAATCACCATGATATCACCTTGTACCAAATGGACATTAAAAGTGCTTTTCTAAATGGTGAAATTGAGGAGGAAGTTTATGTTAAACAACCTCCCGGCTTTGTCAATCCTAAGAAACCTAATCATGTTTACAAACTTCACAAAGCTCTTTATGGTCTTAAACAAGCTCCTAGAGTGTGGTATAAATGCTTGACCAAGTTCCTTATTGAAAAGGGTTTTGAAATTGGAAAAATAGATTCTACTCTTTTTACAAAAAGGGTTAATGGAGAACTATTTATGTTCCAAATTTATGTTGATGATATTATATTTGGTTCGACTAACCCTCATTTTAGTGAGAAATTTGGAAAACTAATGTCGGAGAAGTTTGAGATGTCTATGATGAGTGAACTCAAATTCTTTCTTGGTTTGCAAATCAAGCAAAGTAAGGAAGGTACCTTTGTTTCTCAAACAAAGTACACCAAGGACTTATTCAAGAAGTTCAATATGCAAGAATGCAAAGGTATGAATACACCCATGCCTACTAGTGGACATCTTGACTTGACTAAGGACGGTGAACCGATTGGTCAAAAAGTTTACCGCTCTATGATTGCTTCATTGCTATATCTATGTGCCTCTCGTCCCGATATTATGCTAAGTGTGTGCATGTGTGCACGATATCAAGCAACCCCTAAAGAGTGTCATCTTAAGGCTGTGAAAAGGATAGTAAGATACTAAATACACACACCAAATTTTGGCATTTGGTATCCTAAGAGGTCTTCTTTCGATCTTCTCGGCTACTCCAATTCGGACTATGCCGGAGACAAGGTTGATAGAAAGTCCACTTCGGGTACTTGTCAATTTCTTGGTAGATCTCTTGTGTCTTGGTCCTCCAAGAAACAAAACTCGGTATCCTTATCCACCGCCGAAGCGGAATACATTACCGCTGGTTCATGTTGTGCTCAATTACTTTGGATGACCCAAACTCTTAAAGACTATGGGATATATGTGAAACATGTTCCGTTGCTTTGTGACAATGAAAGTGCTATCAAGATTGCTCACAATCCCGTGCAACAATCTCGAACTAAGCACATTGAAGTTCGTCATCACTTCATTCGAGATCACATTGCTAAAGGTGACATTGATCTTAAGCATGTTCGTACCGATAAGCAATTGGCGGATATATTCACCAAACCGCTTGATGAGAAAGTCTTTTGCCGTTTGAGAGGAAAATTAAACATCATTGATGCTTCAAACTTGGAGTAGGAACTCCACTTGGATACATGCAAGGCATGAGCCTTTGACTAATCCTTGATATTTCTTTCATGTTGCTATTTATATGTGTTGGATATATTTGCACCCTTGCATGCTATCTAACCCTTGTAGGTACTTGGATGAATCTAAATCTATGAGATTGCAACCCACTCACATCTTGAGCAATTTCCACATCACCAAGTCTCTACACAATGGTGGTTGAAGGCAAGGAAGCACGAAACCCTTCATACATATCCTTTGACAAATTCTATATTAAGTTATGATTGTCATTTTGGATACACAAGTGCTCTTCCTTGCAAGACTAAGCCATGTAGGTAGATGAACTCAAATTCCAAGTGGTGCTCCCAACTCTTGATGAGCTACATCAACCTTGAGCAACCCACACAAGTTCAACTACATGGCCAAGATCAACACCACCACCCAAGGTATGTTATTCCATCTTAGAGAAGCTTTACTCCAAGTCATGGGTCAAAGCAACTCAACAAGATGAGAATACATCAAGATGCTTAAACGAAAAATGGTAACCCCATTTTGAGCCTAAACGATGAGTATGACCTATGATCAAGTGCCCTCACTTGACTCCTAAGTCAATATACTCTAACATAGGTGACTTTTTCGCCGCCCAATTCTAGATGAAGTTCTCTTGCGGTTTCTCCATGCTCATGCATTTGGCTCGTGCATTTCTTTTCTGTTCTGCATTCCCTGCATCCAATTCATTGCAAATATTTTAGCTAATTCCTTGCAAATCCTTGTGAGATCTTACTTGCCTAGTGAGCTGAGGTGACAAGTGTTTTCACTGTGATGAACTCGGTCACACCGATTTGTTTCTTTCGGTGCAACCGAAGCACACAACTTGGAGCTACCGATTTCACTGCAGAAAAGACAACTTGCCACTTGTTCCTGCATTCTGTTTGCTCCAGCTCCACTCAATGATTCTTGTCCTCTACCAGCATCACATTCGACTTGCTGCTTTGTTCTGTGACTCAAGGACCAAACCCATTTGTAACAAAATCCAGAAGAGCCCTTCTTGGAAATTGATGTCAAAGGGGGAGAGAGAGATCACATCAAAGCTTAATCAGTTCTATAGGGGGAGAGAATACTCAGGGGGAGAGTGTAAGAAACCCCAGATGCTTGGTGTTCAAGAGGAGAGAAGTCACATGTCTTTAAGAGGGGGAAAGACATGTTCATATTTGATTGTTTGCATTAGCTATGTTTCTTTTCTTTGCTCTGATTTTCTGTTCCCTATCTTCTCCCAGTATCCCATGCAAGATTCAGGGGGAGCAAGACATCTAAGGGAAGGAAATCCTTGAATTCATTGCATATCTTTACCTTTGGGGACATGTCTATATCCAATAGAGTACTCAGTACTCACTCTCTACATGTCATCCCAGTCTTGGTACTCTTGTGGTTTCTTTTGTTTGCTCTGGCTAGTAGATGTATCTGTGTTATCTAACCTTGTTTACTCAGGTTCATTCCTTCCTAAGCCAACTCAAGACCACAAGGTAAGTATATGCATCACAGTCATGTGCATGAGGATTTCTTGCTGATGTACATACTGTTTGCAAGAAGGACTCATGAGCATGAAGGTACATTTCCTATACTCACATCATTTGCTCTGATGCATATAGCCAAGATACATCTAACACATTTCTTACTCTGTCATGCTTATGCATTCACATGCTCCTATGTTCCATATTTACATGATTGCACACATGTAGGGGAGCCTATGCATGTTACATGTCTTTCCAAAGCTTTACTTGTTATTCTCTATATCCTTATCTAAAGCTTTGATGTATGTTGTCATCAATTACCACCAAAAAGGGGGAGATTGAAAGCACAAGTGCTCCCTGGGTGATTTTGGTAATTAATGTCAACATATCTCTTGTTGGACTAATGCTTCTACCTAGTATGTTTCAGATAAGTTCAACAATGGAGTGGCATGGACTAGAGGATGTGGAACCCCTTCAAAATGCTGAGGACAAAGGATTGGCTCAAGCTCAAAGCTCAGGACTCTACATTTTCTATTTTAGTGATCCAAGATCACATTGAGTCCATAGGAAAGCCAATACTATTAAGAGGGGATGAGGTGTTGCTTAATGGCTTGCTTGCTCAAAGTGCTTAGTGATATGCTCCAAAGCCCTCAACCACTTTCTCACATCCACATATGTCCCAAACCAAAAGTCAAACTCGGCCCCAGCGAATGTTTCTATCCGGCGCCACCGAGTTCTCTTGACATAGCCACTGCCAGAAACCCTAATCAATTCGGTCTCACCGATGGGATCTCAGTCTCACCGAGATGGGCTTGCAAACTCTCTGTTGCCTATTGCAATAATTTTGGTCCCACCGAGGTATGCAATCGGTTCCACCGAGTTTTACTTGGCCAACTCTCTGTTTTGCTTATTACCCAAATCGGTCCCACCGAGTTTGTGTAATCGGTCAAACCGAGATGAGGTTTTACCCTAACCCTAGCACATCGGTCCCACCGAGTTGATTATATCGGTCCCACCGAAATGCCTAACGGCCACATTATGAACTAAATCGCTCTGACCGAGTTCTCTGAATCAGTCTCACCGAGCTTGGTGATTTGTGTGTAACGGTTAGATTTTGTGTGGAGGCTATATATACCCCTCCACCCACTCTTCATTCATGGAGACAGCCATCAGAACATGCCTACACTTCCAACATACATTTTCTGAGAGAGAACCACCTACACTTGTGTTGAGGTCAAGATATTCCATTCCAACCACATAAATCTTGATCTCTAGCCTTCCCCAAGTTGCTTTCCACTCAAATCTTCTTTCCACCAAATCCAAATCCTGTGAGAGAGAGTTGAGTGTTGGGGAGACTATCATTTGAAGCACAAGAGCAAGGAGTTCATCATCAACACACCATTTGTTACCTCTTGGAGAGTGGTGTCTCCTAGATTGGCTAAGTATCACTTGGGAGCCTCCGTCAATATTGTGGAGTTGAACCAAGGAGCTTGTAAGGGCAAGGAGATCGCCTACTTCGTGAAGATCTACCCGAGTGAGGCAAGTCCTTCGTGGGCGACGGCTATGGTGGGATAGACAAGGTTGCTTCTTCATGGACCCTTCGTGGGTGGAGCCCTCCGTGGACTTGCGCAACCGTTACCCTTCGTGGGTTGAAGTTTCCATCAACGTGGATGTACGATAGCACCACCTATCGGAACCACGGATACAAAATCTCCGTGTCTCCAAATTGCGTTTTCACACTCCAATCCCTCCACTTTACATTCTTGCAACTTGCATGCTTTACTTTCCGCTGCTCATATACTCTTGTCATGCTTGCTTGATATGTATTATGAATGTTTAAACTTGTGCCAAAACTCCACATCAACTTAAGGAAATTCAAAACTGCAACTTTTCTTGATTAGAGTCTATTCACCCCCCTCTAGACACCTCTTCTTGATCCTTTCATACCCCCTAGGGGAGCGCCCCCTGAGCTTGTGGGCCCCCTGGCCAGCCTCCGGTGCCCATCTTCTGCTATATGAAGTGTTTTGACCTAGAAAAAAATCAGAAGAGGGATTTCGGGACGAAGCGCTGCCGTCTCGAGGCGGAACCTGGGCAAGAGCACTTTTGCTCTCCGGCGAAGCAATTCCGCCAAGGAAGCTTCCCTTCGGGATGGGGAAATCGAAGCCATCATCATCACCAATGATCCTTTCGTTGTGGGAGGACCAATCTTCATCAGCATCTTCACCAGCACCATCTCATCTCGAACCATAGTTCATCTCTTGTATTCAATATTTGTCTCAAAACCTCAGATTGGTACCTGTGGGTTGCTAGTAGTGTTGATTAATCCTTGTAGTTGATGCTAGTTGGTTTATTTGGCGGAAGATCGTATGTTTAGATCCTTAATGATATTTAACACCCCTCTGATCATGAACATAAACATGCTTTGTGAGTAGTTACTTTTGTTACTGAGGACATGGGAGAAGTCTTGTTATAAGTAATCATGTGAATTTGGTATTTGTTCGATATTTTGATGAGATATATGTTGTCTTTCCTCTAGTGATATTATGTGAACGTCGACTACATGACACTTCACCATTGTTTGGGCCTAGGGGAAGGCATTGGGAAGTAGCAAATAGATGATGAGTTGCTAGAGTGACAGAAGCTTAAACCATGGTTTATGCGTTGCTTCGTAAGGGGATGATTTGGATCCACATGTTTAATGCTGTGGTTAGAGTTATCTTAATTCTTATTTCGTAGTTATAGATGCTTGCGAGAGGGTTAATCATAAGTGGGAGGCTTGTCCAAGTAAGGACAACACCCAAGCACTAGTCCACCAACATATCAAATTATCAAAGTAGCGAACGTGAATCATATGAGCATTATGAAAACTAACTTGATGATAATTCTCATGTGTCCTCAGGAGCGCTTTGCTTTATATAAGAGTTCGTTCAGGCTTGCCCTTTGCTATAAAAAGAATTGGGCCACCTTGCTGCACTTTTGTTACACTTCTTATTTGTTACTCGTTACGAATTATCTTACTACCAAACTATATGTTATCGACAATTTCAGTGCTTGCAAAAAATATCTTGCTGAAAACTGCTTGTCATTTCCTTCTGCTCCTCTTGATTTCGACACTCTTACTTATCGAAATGACTATGATTGATACCCCATACTTGTGGGTCATCAGTGGGGCGCCCAAACGTGTGAGCGCGGGGTGAGGCGCGACGCGAGGACCATGAGCCTGATCTTGAGCGCGGGGGCTGGCGGGACCAGGCGTGGGCGCGTGTTTTCTTTTTGGGCTGTCCACGTCCCTCGCGTAGCTGCTCCTTCCATATCTGAAAGAGCGCTCGCTCCCGCAACGGACACTCGAGCGCCGTCTAGTCACGTCCAACTTTATATCTCATAACCTCTTAATTTTCATTCCCTCTCTCTAATTACCTCCAACCAAATAAGCTGTTATAGAGGTGAACCTACCCAACCCAGTTCATTCAATAAGAAAAGTAAAACATAACCCAGCTACCCCCTCGCCTTTTCTCGTCTCTACACCAAATAGTCATCCGGCTCAGTCTCTCAAAGGTGCTCATAGTAATAGGGTATGCATGTGTGTATTATTAGGAATAAATATATGCACGTATATATGAGCGCTTCTGTTTGTACTGCTACGTTAACAAAAAAATGCTACTCCCATCGGCCGTACTGGACACAAGGCCACAAAGTAGAGTTCGCCAGTCACCACTTCACTTCACCTCCACAAGCCGCCGTCAAGAAGAAAAAAGGGTTCGCCTCCACAGCTCCCACTCTCCCAAAACCCCACCCCGTCGATTGCTCCCGCTCCCTCACCGCCGCGCTAGGCTCGCCGGCTTCCGGCCACCGACGATCGCTCCACTCCCAGCGCAGGTTATTTCTACTGCCCATGCTTTGGTTCCCATACCTTACCCGTGCAGCATTTCAATTTCCCCTTTTCTCGTCTTTTGGTTGCGACTAATTCTGGTCGATGGGTGGCGCTTTGGTTGTCCGCTTGGCTCACCACTACTTCCGCATGGGCATTCTCGTCTTGCGCGTAGGCGTGGTTGGATCCTCGACGTATCGGCCGCCGCCGCCATGCCGCGAGGTTGCCGGACGGTGGTTGCGCGTAATCGTAAATGTGGTACCAAATTGTGCACGGAGGTGGTGGGTAGTGGCCTCGCAAGATGCGAGTGGGAGCAAATTTTACTTCCGCCTCCCTTTTTAGCCCTAGGGTTCGTAATTTAGCCCTAAATCGGGATGCTCTTAAGAGGATTAGTGTCCGTACTTAAGTAGAGTGGCGTCCATGCTGCAACAACGCAATTTTTTCCATGCGCTACTACTAGTTTTATGGTCTGATGGTCAAGGCAGTTCTTCAAAAAGGTTCTTTTGTGGGTGCTCGCACAAGAGAGCAGATAAATGCGTACCAAAATTTGGGTATCTTGTGGAGTTGCTTAAAGTCCCAGCAAAAAAAAAATGGTGCTGGTTAAAGGAGTGAGCTCTTCAAGTGGTGTCACAAAAAAATAAAAATAGTATTATTTCTGATGATATCATCTATAAAGACTAAGAATGTGCAGGGGTACTGCAATTTTTCGTCAACACAGAACTTGAGGCTTGAAATACTGACCTCCACCATCATATCAAAGTGGTTTACCACTACTACATGGTCTCACCAAAGATTTTCATTAACACTGCTCATACCTGTGGACTTGCCGTCAAGGTTGCTCTGAAGATAGGATAGAACTAGTCAACTACACTATTAACATTGATTAAGTTGCTTGGGATATGGTTTTGTGTGAAATATCAGTCTTGTTGCATGGCGAGATATATTTTCCACAATCATCTCTGTCATGAAGAATTTTAAGATTGATGAATGCAGAAGTGTGAACACTGTAATTTTACATTTATGCATTGTTCTAAGAGATGATCTATACAGAAAGTAACATTCAACTATGTCTTGTTAGGAAACTCCAATTTTCTTTAATTCAATCTAAGGTAACCTATTGTGCTGGAGGCGGTTTTAGGCTTTTAGCATAATCTGTTCCAAACCTGAAACTAAGGTGGTTATTGAATTTAATCTAGACAAAGGACTAGCTCCATGTCCATCTGTTTGAGTCATGCCATTTGTGATACATTTGATAGTAGTACTGCCCCAAGCAAGTTGGGTTAGGCTACATTTGATAGTAGTATGCTCGCATAATTCTTTTCACATGCCAACCACATCAGAATCAAGGGTTATAATTTTGATTTGGATGTTTTAATGTTATTTTAGTCACCTAGGTTGTTAATAATAATACATGCTTAGAAGATCGTAAAAGGCATGCGTATTGAGCCACGTAGGACATTTTTTATGATAATGAAAGTTCTTTCATGGCCGAGAGGCGAGAGTCATGATGGTCTATTCAAGCATTTATCGTCAGCTTTGAGAAACAAGAAGAGATAAAAAAAACTCTAGGGTGTGACAATTGAACTTATCATATTTGCAACATTACTACTGTTCATCTACCATGAAAGACAACACCAAACATATACACATCAAGTTCCCTAATTTGTCCACATCATGTTCTCGCTCACAAGGTTGAGTAATATTGGACTTAGCGTGTCATATGCTTTATGTAAGTCAGTCTAATTACTTCACCAGGAGGATGGATACTCTATAGTCCATGCGATGATAATTTTTCGAAGAGTGTCTTAAAGCAGCTGCTCACCCACACAAAGCAAGCGGCTGCTAAGAAATTTACTTGTCAGATTCCAGCGATTTGGTTTTCTTCTTTTATGGACTTGCTCCCACTAAGTTTGTGATCGAATTTTCTTCTCATTATTGTTTATGCTTATGTAGCCAAATTTAAAACCTGCATACACCATGATCTATCTAATATCTACCTTTGGTTGTCCTATTCCATCTTTCGTGTGTTCATCATGCAACTCGTCCTACTTAACACTGCCTTCAGGAAGGCCTAGGACTTGGTTAACCAGAATATGGCATACATGTTGGTCACAAGTTTAGGCCAGTAACAAAGGTATTTCTAAATTACTGTGTTGCTGAGAATGCACTGTTTCTTAAGTCTGTCGTATCTTGTTACATTTTACTACATGATAAATAGTTTTTTTTTGTTTTATTCCATTTATCCTGGCATGCATACTGGCATATGTAGGTGGTATAGTACTTCATCTGCACTATAATCCTTGTTGTGGAATTTACATAACTATGTACTTATCAGATCATAATAAAGGTTTTATCAGTTGTACATTTTTGTTACCAACAGTTGCTTATTCTTTTCTATATCTACAGGGTGCAAGCATGATGCGCTGCAAATTCTCTTTGCATATTGTTGTCGCATAAAGAGATCAGAAGGTTTAGATCTGCTCTTAGTAGATCATCATTAGAAACCTGTTATTTGGAGCATATTAATGCCAGGCTGCTAGTAGTATATGTGAAGGCTTTTGAGGCAATTTGCTAGATAATTTGATGGAGTGCAACAGAGAAGAGGCGTTGAGGGCCAGAGAAATAGCTGCAAAAATGCTGGAAAACAAAAACTTTCTTGGGGCTAGAAGGATTGCACTTAAAGCTCAAAGGCTTTTTCCAGGGTTTGAGAACATACACCAGCTGTTAACTGTCTGTGAAGTGCAATGTGCAGCAGTTGCAAAAATTAATGAAGACTTAGATTGGTATAGTATTCTCCAGGTGGAGGCAACAGCAGATGAGACAGTCATAACAAAGCAATATGAGAAACTTGCCTTTTGGCTCCATCCTGATAAAAACACACTCCCTGGTGCTGAAGTTGCTCTGAAGTTGGTCTCAGAAGCTCGCAAGATACTGTGTGATCGTACGGAGCGGTCTTTGTATGACATCAGAAGGCAGTATGCTTCCAAACATGTGACAAGCAAAGCTACACAGCTACCAAATAAGACTGGTGGAAATGAAAGTCATGTGGATGGATGCAAACAAGCACCTGCTTTTGTACTGGTGTTCTGGACTATATGCCCGCATTGTCGGAGGCGATTCGTGTACTACAAAAAGAACTTTTTGGTCACCTGTGACAACTGTGGTAAATTGTTCTTTGCATTCAAGCTGCATGAACAGGCAATGCCCTCGAGTAATATCTTTTATGGTCATGCACCCTTGATGAGTGGTCTATTTTTATTGAATCTTGATAGTAGTGATACACATATTCATATTATTGAAGCCAAAAGATATAAGTTTAATAATGATAGTGCAACTTATTTGTGGCACTGCCGTTTAGGTCATATTGGTGTAAAGCGCATGAAGAAACTCCATGCTCATGGGCTTTTGGAATCACTTGATGCTTGCGAACCATGCCTCATGGGCAAGATGACTAAGACTCCGTTCTCCGGAACAATGGAGCAAGCATCAGACTTGTTGGAAATAATACATACTGATGTATGCGGTCCAATGCGTGTTGAGGCTCGCGGCGGGTATCGTTATTTTCTGACCTTCACAGATGATTTGAGCAGATATGGGTATATCTACTTGATGAAACATAAGTCTGAAACATTTGAAAAGTTTAAAGAATTTCAGAGTGAAGTAGAAAATCATCGTAACAAGAAAATAAAGTTTCTACAATCCGATCGTGGCGATGAATATTTGAGTTACGAGTTTGGTCTTCATTTGAAACAATGTGGAATAGTTTCGCAACTCACGCCACCTGGAACACCACAGCGTAATGGTGTGTCCGAACGTCGTAACCGCACTTTATTAGATATGGTGCGATCTATGATGTCTCTTACTGATTTACCGCTATCGTTTTGGGGTTATGCTTTAGAGACGGCTGCATTCACGTTAAATAGGGCACCATCTAAATCCGTTGAGACAGCACCATATGAATTGTGGTTTGGCAAGAAACCCAAGTTGTCGTTTCTTAAAGTTTGGGGCTGCGATGCTTATGTGTAAAAGCTTCAACCTGATAAACTCGAACCCAAATCGGAGAAATGTGTCTTCATAGGATACCCAACGGAGACTGTTGGGTACACCTTCTATCACAGATCCGAAGGCAAGATATTCGTCGCTAAGAATGGATCCTTCCTAGAGAAGGAGTTTCTCTCGAAAGAAGTGAGTGGGAGGAAAGTAGAACTTGATGAGGTAATTGTACCTGCTCCCTTATTGGAAAGTAGTTCATCACAGAAATCAGTTCCAGTGATTCCTACACCAGTTAGTGAGGAAGCTAATGATGATGATCATGAAACTTCTGATCAAGTTACTACCGAACCTCGTAGGTCAACCAGAGTAAGATCCGCACCAGAGTGGTACTGTAATCATGTTCTGGAGGTCATGTTACTTGACCATGACGAACCTACGAACTATGAGGAAGCGATGATGAGCCCAGATTCCGCGAAATGGCTTGAGGCCATGAAATCTGAGATGGGATCCATGTATGAGAACAAAGTGTGGACTTTGGTTGACTTGCCCGATGATCGGCAAGCCATAGAAAATAATTGGATCTTCAAGAAGAAGACCAACGCTGACGGAAATGTTACTGTCTATAAAGCTTGACTTGTTGCAAAGCGTTTTTGACAAGTTCAAGGAGTTGACTACGATGAGACTTTCTCACCCGTAGCGATGCTTAAGTCTGTCCGAATCATGTTAGCAATTGCCGCATTTTATGATTATGAAATTTGGCAAATGGACGTCAAAACTGCATTCCTGAATGGATTTCTAGAAGAAGAGCTGTATATGATGCAACCAGAAGGTTTTGTTGATCCAAAGGGTGCTAACAAAGTGTGCAAGCTCCAGCGATCCATTTATGGACTGGTGCAAGCCTCTCGGAGTTGGAATAAACGTTTTGATAGTGTGATCAAAGCATATGGTTTTATACAGACTTTTGGAGAAGCCTGTATTTACAAGAAAGTGAGTGGGAGCTCTGTAGCATTTCTAATATTATATGTGGATGACATATTGTTGATTGGAAATGATATAGAATTTCTGGATAGCATAAAAGGATACTTGAATAAGAGTTTTTCTATGAAAGACCTCGGTGAAGCTGCTTACATATTGGGGATCACGATCTATAGAGATAGATCAAGACGCTTAATTGGACTTTCACAAAGCACATACCTTGATAAGATTTTGAAGAAGTTCAAAATGGATCAGTCAAAGAAAGGGTTCTTGCCTGTGTTACAAGGTGTGAAGTTGAGTGAGACTCAATGCCCGACCACTGCAGAAGATAGAGAGAAAATGAAAGTCATTCCCTATGCCTCAGCCATAGGTTCTATCATGTATGCAATGTTGTGTACCAGACCTGATGTGTGCCTTGCTATAAGTATAGTAGGGAGGTACCAAAGTAATCCAGGAGTGGATCACTGGACAGCGGCCAAGAACATCCTGAAATACCTGAAATGGACTAAGGATATGTTTCTCGTTTATGGAGGTGACAAAGAGCTCGTTGTAAATGGTTACGTCGATGCAAGCTTTCACACTGATCCGGATGACTCTAAGTCACAAACCGGATATGTATTTATATTGAATGGTGGAGCTGTAAGTTGGTGCAGTTCCAAACAGAGCGTCGTGGCAGGATCTACGTGTGAAGCGGAGTACATAGCTGCTTCGGAAGCAGCAAATGAAGGAGTCTGGATGAAGGAGTTCATATCCGATCAAGGTGTCATACCTAGTGCATCGGGTCCAATGAAAATCTTTTGTGACAATACTGGTGCAATTGCCTTGGCAAAGGAATCCAGATTTCACAAGAGAACCAAGCACATCAAGAGACGCTTCAATTCCATCCGCGATCAAGTCAAGGAGGGAGACATAGAGATTTGCAAAATACATACAGATCTGAATGTTGCTGACCCGTTGACTAAGCCTCTCTCACGAGCAAAACATGATCAGCACCAAGACTCCATGGGTGTTAGTCATTACTATGTAATCTAGATTATTGACTCTAGTGCAAGTGGGAGACTGAAGGAAATATGCCCTAGAGGCAATAATAAAGCTGTTATTTATATTTCCTTATATCATGATAAATGTTTATTATTCATGCTAGAATTGTATTAATCGGAAACTTAGTACATGTGTGAATACATATACAAACAGAGTTTCCCTAGTATGCCTCTACTAGACTAGCTCGTTAATCAAAGATGGTTATGTTTCCTAGCCATAAGACATGTGTTGTCATTTGATGAACGGGATCACATCATTAGAGAATGATGCGATGGACAAGACCCATCCGTTAGCTTAGCACTATGATCGTTTAAGTTTATTGCTATTGCTTCCTTCATGACTTGACTTATACATGTTCCTATGACTATGAGATTATGCAACTACCGAATACCGGAGGAACACTTAGTGTGCTATCAAACGTCACAACGTAACTGGGTGATCATAAAGATGCTCTACAGGTGTCTCCGATGGTGTTTGTTGAGTTGGCATAGATCGAGATTAGGATTTGTCACTCCGAGTGTCGGAGAGGTATCTCTGGGCCCTCTCGGTAATGCTCATCACTATAAGCCTTGCAAGCAAAGTGACTAAAGAGTTAGTTGCAGGATGATGCATTGCAGAGCGAGTAAAGAGACTTGTCGGTAACAAGATTGAACTAGGTATGACGATACCGACGATCGAATCTCGGGCAAGTAACATACCGATGACAAAGGGAACAATGTACGTTGTTATGCGGTTTGGCCGATAAAGATCTTCGTAGAATATGTAGGAGCCAATATGAGCATCCAGGTTCCGCTATTGGTTATTGACCGGAGATGCATCTCGGTCATGTCTACATAGTTCTCGAACCCATAGGGTCCGCACGCTTAACGTTCGATGACGATTTGTATTATGAGTTTATGTGATTTGATGACCTAAGTTTGTTCGGAGTCCCGGATGAGATCACGGACGTGACGAGGAGTCTCGAAATGGTCGAGACATAAAGATTCATATATTGGAAGGTTACATTCGGACACCGGAATGGTTCGGGTCGCTTCAAATGAGTTTCGGAGTACCGGGGGTTACCGGAACCTCCCCCCGGGAAGTTATTGGGCCTCATGGACCTAGTGGTGGAAGAGAGGAGGCCGGCCAGGGAGTGGCGC
>NC_057805.1:75278073-75286689 GCF_018294505.1 Triticum aestivum
AGGAGGGGAATCCTACTTGGACTGGGGAGTCCTAGTAGGAGTCCCCACACCTGGCGCGCCCCTAGGGCCGACCACCTCTTCCCTCCCCTCCTTTATATACGTGGCCACAGGGCACCCCATAGACACACAAGTTGATCTTTTAGCCGTGTGCGGTGTCCCCCCTCCACAGTTACACACCTCAGTCATATCGTCGTAGTGCTTAGGCAAAGCCCTGCGCCGGTAACTTCACCGTCACCACGCCGTCGTGCTGACGGAACTCTCCCTCAGCCTCAACTGGATCAAGAGCTCGAGGGACGTCACTGAGCTGAACGTGTGCAGATCGCGGAGGTGCCGTGCGTTCGGTACTTGGATCGGTTAGATCGCGAAGACGTTTGACTACATCAACCGCATTATTAAATGCTTCCGCTTTTGGTCTACGAGGGTACGTGGACACACTCTCCCCACTCGTTTCTATGCTTCTTCTAGATAGATCTTGCGTGATCGTAGGTAAAATTTTGAAATACTACGTTCCCCAACAGGAGCAATCTGCAAACCTTTTGAAAGTGCTAGTTATCGACTAGAGGGGGGTGAATAGGCGATTTTTATGAAAGTCTTCAAAACACGGGGGATTTGAAGACAAACAGTAGAAATAAACCTATTGATATGCAGCGGAAGGTAGACTACACTAGACCGGCCATAGTCAAGTAAGCAATGAAGTGAAAGCAAGAAGACTATAAGCAGCTAAGTAGTATGGATCAGGATGGAAGATAGTATGAAGCCAAACAACAACAGTTTTCACTCCGTGAAGACAATCAGATCAGACAGGCAGGCAATGACTTCACGAAGACAAACTGTATGTAAAGAGAGGTAAAGGATAGAACCAGCTGCTTGGTGAGGACAAGGATTTGTTGGACCAGTTCCAGTTGCTGTGACAACTGTACGTCTGGTTAGGGAGGCTGAGATTCAACTCAGAAGATAGCGTCTTCACCTTATTCCCCTTGAGCTAAGAACACTTAGTCCTCGCCCAATCACTCTGGTAAGTCTTCAAGGTAGATTTCCAAACCTTCACAGACTTCGTTCACCGGCAATCCACAATGACTCTTGGATGCTCAGAACGCGACGCCTAACCGGCTGGAGGATTCACAGTCCTCAAGTGTAACAAGTCTTCAGATCACGCGGACAGAAAGACTTCAGTGATGCCTAACACTCTCTGGCTCTGAGTGTTTTGGGCTTTGTCCTCGCAAGGATCTCTCTCTCAAATGCTTCGGAGGTGGGTTGCTCTCAAACGACAAAAGCCATGCACTAACTCTGAGCAGCCACCAATTTATGGTGTAGGGGGTGGGCTATTTTAGCCGGGAGGCAACCCGACCTGATATGTCCGAAATGACCCTGGGTCACTAAGGAACTAACACGTGTCCAACGGTCAGATTTCAAACACACGCGGCAGCTTGACTTGGGATACAAGTAAAGCTGACTCATCCAGCTCTGGATAAGATTTGCTCTCATTTTCTTCGCTCGAAGACATAGGATTTGGTTGAGCATCACATCAGTCACTCTGACTTTGTTCACTTGGACCCCACTTAACAGTACGGTGGTTCCTATGACTCAACAAAGAAGAAAAGGAAACTATGAGACAACTATGTCTTCGCACTCCATAGTCTTCACTTGAATGTCTTCTCAAGTCATAATCTTCGTTGTGAATATCTTCATAGACCACCACTGTCTTCAATGTCTTCACACATGTTTAGGGGTCATCTCTGGTAGGTAAACCGAATCAATGTGGGACTACTACCTGTGTTATCCTGCAATTCTCACAAACACATTAGTCCCTTCAACCAAGTTTGTCGTCAATACTCCAAAACCAACTAGGGGTGGCACTAGATGCACTTACAATCTCCCCCTTTTTGGTGATTGATGACAAACTGGTTGAAGTTTTCAACGGGGATAAAAGTATGTGAAAGTTTATGGATTAAGGCATTGTCTTCATAAGTAGCAAAAGGCTCCCCCTAAAGATGTGCATATAGTTAGTTTGCTTTTGAATGCAAATGCACATGGCAGGTTTTACTTTGTGGAGATCCTCCTCAACTTATGAAGATAATTCATCATGCATATAAAGAGATAACGAAGAAAATGACATGCATAATAAAAAATGGACATCTGTGGAATGGCTTCATGCAGAATTTATCATCGCATCACAGAGTAGCAGAAAGAGTAGCAGACGACCATCGAGTTTAAGTGTTACAACCCAAAGAACCAAATGTATCAAAAGACGAGAGTTGTAAACACTTGGCAAAAATAGTGCAACCACCATAAGGACCCGCTTGAAGACTATCAACTCATATGCTTCTCCCCCTTTTTTCAGTAATGACCAAAAAGGTTTGAAGACATAGAGTATCTACTCGTTCCCATCAGGAGCAGATGAAGGTGCAGGGTCGACGCTGGAGTTCGGTGGTGCAGATGGGCCTGATGCAGTGTCGAGATGCAGTGAAGCCATGGTTGGTGAAGTGGCATTGTCTTCTTCCTCGACGACTCTTGCAACAACAGTTGCAACCGAAGATGAATACTCAGAATCTTCTATCGAGGGAGTGTGACGCCAACTTGCATTTTGGGGAGGCCTGGAGTCAAATTTGAAGTCCACAGTGAAGCCATCGTCGCGAAGATCAGCTTCAGGACAGAGTAATGTGAGACTCTTCTAGGACAGCCGACAGGCTTCATGGGCAACAAACAAGTTCTTGGTGGCCAAGTTTCGAATGCGATTGACATCCACCAAGATACTCTGCATCTGACGCTTGAGCCAGTCATGATGCTTATCCTGCTTCTGATGTAAGGCCACAAGAAGCTCTTGGTCGTTGAGTACATGAGAACGCTTCCGAGGCCTTTGAGCAATTGTACTGTCAGTGGCTTCGGTGTTTGCACGATGGGGCACACGCATATTGCCAGCCAGAGGATAGGATCGAGTTGCAGCATTTGGAACAAGAATACCCTCCATTGGCTGTGTGAAGCTTTGGTGATCAGCATTATGAAGATATAGTGGCTCCTTGGCAGGCTCGAGGTGAAGGAAATATGCCCTAGAGGCAATAATAAAGTTATTATTTATTTCCTTATATCATGATAAATGTTTATTATTCATGCTAGAATTGTATTAACCGGAAACATAATACATGTGTGAATACATAGACAAACAGAGTGTCACTAGTATGCCTCTACTTGACTAGCTCGTTAATCAAAGATGGTTATGTTTCCTAGCCATAGACATGAGTTGTCATTTGATTAACGGGATAACCTCATTAGGAGAATGACGTGATTGACTTGACCCATTCCGTTAGCTTAGCACTCGATCGTTTAGTATGTTGCTATTGCTTTCTTCATGACTTATACATGTTCCTATGACTATGAGATTATGCAACTCCCGTTTACCGGAGGAACACTTTGTGTGCTACCAAATGTCACAACGTAAATGGGTGACTATAAAGGTGCTCTACAGGTGTCTCCAAAGGTACTTGTTGGGTTGGCGTATTTCGAGATTAGGATTTGTCACTCCAATTGTCGGAGAGGTATCTCTGGGCCCACTCGGTAATGCACATCACTATAAGCCTTGCAAGCATTGTGACTAATGAGTTAGTTGCGGGATGATGTGTTATGGAACGAGTAAAGAGACTTGCCGGTAACGAGATTGAACTAGGTATCGAGATACCGACGATCAAATCTCAGGCAAGTAACATACCGGTGACAAAGGGAACAACGTATGTTGTTATGCGGTCTGACCGATAAAGATCTTCGTAGAATATGTGGGAGCCAATATGGGCATCCAGGTCCCGCTATTGGTTATTGACCATAGACGTGTCTCGGTCATGTCTACATAGTTCTCGAACCCGTAGGGTCCGCACGCTTAACGTTACGATGACAGTTTTATTGAGTTTTGATGTACCGAAGGAGTTCGGAGTCCCGTATGAGATCGGGGATATGACGAGGAGTCTCGAAATGGTCGAGATGTAAAGATCGATATATTGGACGACTATATTCGGACTTCGGAAAGGTTCCGAGTGATTCGGGTATTTTTCGGAGTACCGGAGAGTTACGGGAATTCGTATTGGGCCTTAATGGGCCATACGGGAAAGGAGAGAAAGGCCTCAAAAGGTGGCCGCACCCCTCCCCATGGTCTGGTCCGAATTGGACTAGGGAAGGGGGGCGCACCCTTCCTTCTTTCTCCTTCCCCCTTCCCTTCTCCTACTCCCACAAGGAAAGGAGGAGTCCTACTCCCGGTGGGAGTAGGACTCCCCCCTTGGGCGCGCCACCTCCCCTTGGCCGGCCCTCTCCTCCTTGCTCCTTTATATACGGGGGCAGGGGGGCACCCCAAGGACACAACAATTGATCCTTGAGATCTCTTAGCCATGTGCGGTGCCCCCCTCCACCATATTACACCTCGATAATACCGTTGCGGAGCTTAGGCGAAGCCCTGCGTCGGTGGAACATCATCATCGTCTCCACGCCGTCGTGCTGACGAAACTCTCCCTCAACACTCGGCTGGATCGGAGTTCGAGGGACGTCATCGAGCTGAACGTGTGTAGAACTCGGAGGTGCCGTACGTTCGGTACTTGATCGGTCGGATCGTGAAGACGTACGACTACATCAACCGCGTTGTGATAACACTTCCGCTGTCGGTCTACGAGGGTACGTGGACAACACTCTCCCCTCTCGTTGCTATGCATCACCATGATCTTGCGTGTGCGTAGGAAAATTTATCACTAAGCGGTAGTGATAGTCGTAAAAGCATTTAGTTGGCGAGACGACGACGATACTACGATGGAGATCAAGGTGTCGCACCGGTAACGATGGTGATCATGAGGGTGCTTCGGAGATGGAGATCACGAACACGGTGCTTCGGAGATGGAGATCACAAGCACAAGATGATGATGGCCATATCATATCACTTATATTGATTGCATGTGATGTTAATCCTTTATGCATCTTATCTTGCTTTGTTTGACGGTAGCATTATAAGATGATCCTTCACTAAATTATCAAAGTATAAGTGTTCTCCCTGAGTATGCACCGTTGCGAACGTTCTTCGTGCTGAGACACCACGTGATGATCGGGTGTGATAGGCTCTACGTTCAAATACAACGGGTGCAAAACAGTTGCACACGCGGAATACTCAGGTTAAACTTGATGAGCCTAGCATATAACAGATATGGCCTCGGAACACGGAGACCGAAAGGTTGAGCGTGAATCATATAGTAGATATGATCAACATAGTGATGTTCACCATTGAAACTACTCCATCTCACGTGATGATCGGACATGGTTTAGTTGATATGGATCACGTGATCACTTAGAGGATTAGAGGGATGTCTATCTAATTGGGAGTTCTTAAGTAATATGATTAATTGAACTTAAATTTATCATGAACTTAGTCCTGATAGTATTTTGCAAATTATGTTATAGATCAATAGCTCGCATTGTTGCTTCCCTGTATTTATTTTTGATATGTTCCTAGAGAAAAAATTATGTTGAAAGATGTTAGTAGCAAAGATGCGGATTGGATCCGTGATCTGAGGATTATACTCATTGCTGCACAGAAAAAATTATGTCCTTGATGCACCACTAGGTGACAGACCTATTGCAGGAGCAGATGCAGACGTTATGAACGTTTGGCTAGCTCAATATGATGACTACTTGATAGTTTAGTGCACCATGCTTAACGGCTTAGAATCGGGACTTCAAAGACGTTTTGAACGTCATGGACCATATAAGATGTTCCAGGAGTTGAAGTTAATATTTCAAGCAAATACCCGAGTTGAGAGATATGAAGTCTCCAACAAGTTCTATAGCTAAAAGATGGAGGAGAATCACTCAACTAGTGAGCATGTGCTCAGATTGTCTGGGTACTACAATCGCTTGAATCAAGTGGGAGTTTATCTTCCAGATAAAATAGTGATTGACAGAATTCTCTAGTCACCATCACCAAGTTAGTAGAACTTCGTGATGAACTATAGTATGCAAGGGATGACGAAAGTAATTCCCGAGCTCTTCGTGATGCTGAAATCGACGAAGGTAGAAATCAAGAAAAACATCAAGTGTTGATGGTTGACGAGACCACTAGTTTCAAGAAAAGGGCAAAGGGAAGAAGGGGAACTTCAAAAAGAACGGCAAGCAAGTTGCTACTCACGTGAAGAAGCCCAAGTCTGTACCTAAGCCTGAGACTAAGTGCTTCTACTGCAAAGGGACTGGTCACTGGAGGCGAAACTGCCCCAAGTATTTGGTGGATAAGAAGGATGGCAAAGTGAACAAAGGTATATTGGATATACATGTTATTGATGTGTACTTACTAGTGTTTATAGCAACCCCTCAGTATTTGATACTGGTTCAGTTGCTAAAGAGTAGTAACTCGAAACGGGAGTTGCATGAACATAAACTAGTTAAGGATGAAGTGACGATGTGTATTGGAAGTGGTTCCAAGATTGATATGATCATCATCGCACACTCCCTATACTTTCGGGATTAGGGTTATGCATTAAAGACAGCTGCATTCACGTTAAATAGGGCACCATAAAAATCCGTTGAGATGACGCCTTATGAACTGTGGTTTGGCAAGAAACCAAAGTTGTTGTTTCTTAAAGTTTGGGGCTGCGATGCTTATGTGAAGAAACTTCAACCTGATAAGCTCGAACCCAAATCGGAGAAATGTGTCTTCATAGGATACCCAAAGGAGACTGTTGGGTATACCTTCTATCACAGATCCGAAGGCAAAACTTTTGTTGCTAAATTCAGAAATTTTCTAGAGAAGGAGTTTCTCTCGAAAGAAGTGAGTGGGAGGAAAGTAGAACTTGATGAGGTAACTATACCTGCTCCCTTATTGGAAAGTAGTTCATCACAGAAACCAGTTTCTGAGACACCTACACCAATTAGTGAGGAAGTTAATGATGATGATCATGAAACTTTAGATCAAGTTATTACTGAACCTCGTAGATCAACCAGAGTAAGATCCGCACCAGAGTGGTACGGTAATCCTGTTCTGGAAGTTATGTTACTAGACCATGACGAACCTACGAACTATGAAGAAGCGATGGTGAGCCCAGATTCCGCAAAATGGCTTGAGGCCGTGAAATCTGAGATGGGATCCATGTATGAGAACAAAGTATGGACTTTGATTGACTTGCCCAATGATCGGCGAGCCATAAAAAATAAATGGATTTTCAAGAGGAAGACAGACAGTGATAGTAGTGTTACTGTCTACAAAGCTAGAATTGTCGCAAAAAGGTTTTCGACAAGTTCAAGGTGTTGACTACGATGAGAGTTTCTCACTCGTATCTATGCTTAAGTCTGTCTGAATCATGTTAGCAATTGCCGCATTTTATGAAATATGGCAAATGGATAAACAAAACTGCATTCCTTAATGGATTTATTAAAGAAGAGTTGTATATGATGCAACCAGGAGGTTTTGTCAATCCTAAAAGTGCTAACAAAATATGCAAGCTCCAGCGATCCATCTATGGACTAGTGCAAGCATCTCGGAGTTGGAATATACGCTTTGATAAGTTGATCAAAGGATATAGTTTTATACAGACTTGCGGTGAAGCCTGTATTTACAAGAAAGTGAGTGGGAGCACTACAACATTTCTGATAAGTATATGTGAATGACATATTGTTGATCGGAAATAATGTAGAATTATTCTGCAAAGCATAAAGGAGTGTTTGAAAGGAGTTTTTTCAAAGAAAGACCTCGGTGAAGCTGCTTACATATTGAGCATCAAGATCTATAGAGATAGATCAAGACGCTTGATAAGTTTTTTCAATGAGTACATACCTTAACAAGATTTTGAAGTGGTTCAAAATGGAACAATCAGAGAAAGAGTTTCTTGCCTGTGTTACAAGGTGTGAAATTGAGTAAGACTCAAAGCCCGACCACGACAAAAGATAGAAAAAGAATTAAAGTCATTCCCTATGCCTCGGTCATAGGTTCTATGAAGTATGCCATGCTGTGTACCAGATCTATTGTATACCCTACACTGATTTTGGCAAGGGAGTACAATAGTGATCTAGGAGTAGATCACTGGACAGCGGTCAAAATTATCCTTAGTGGAATAAGGATATGTTTCTCGATTATGGAAGTGACAAAAGGTTCGTCGTAAAGGGTTACGTCGATGCAAGTTTTGACACAGATTTGGATGACTCTAAGTCTCGATCTAGATACATATTGAAAGTGGGAGCAATTAGCTAGAGTAGCTCCGTGCAGAGCATTGTAGACATAGAAATTTGCAAAATACTTACGGATCTGAATGTGCAAAATACTTACGAACCTAAGCCTGAGACTAAGTGCTTCTACTGCAAAGGGACTGGTCACTGGAGGCGAAACTGCCCCAAGTATTTGGTGGATAAGAAGGATGGCAAAGTGAACAAAGGTATATTGGATATACATGTTATTGATGTGTACTTACTAGTGTTTATAGCAACCCCTCAGTATTTGATACTGGTTCAGTTGCTAAAGAGTAGTAACTCGAAACGGGAGTTGCATGAACATAAACTAGTTAAGGATGAAGTGACGATGTGTATTGGAAGTGGTTCCAAGATTGATATGATCATCATCGCACACTCCCTATACTTTCGGGATTAGTGTTGAACCTAAATAAGTGTTAT
>NC_057805.1:75286883-75296599 GCF_018294505.1 Triticum aestivum
CGTGGCCGGCTCCTCCCGCCGCGGACCGCCATCCCCGGCCGGCGCCGCCTCTCCCCCGCGCCCGTCGGCCTCCTCCACCGCACCACCGCGCCGGCGCCGTCCTCTCCTCCCCTCCGGCCACCACTGCTTCCTTCCCCGAGCTCCAGAACCGCCGCCGTCGAGGAGCCCGAGGCCGATCCGATCTGGTACTCCTGCGTTGACTTTTCCCGAGCCCCCCAAAATTCCCAAGTCTTCGAATTTTTACGATATGTGCACAATTTCATCATTGCATAACTCTTTGCATCTAGCTCCGTTTCGCGCGTGTAATATATCGAATTGTTCGTCTCGTGATGCTCTACATTTTGTTAAATTGCACCATGTTCATTAGAGGCCATCTTGACGCCCAAATCTCTGGTGCAAGAGTGCTAGTTGCTGTTATCTGCTGGTTCTTATCAGAACTTGGAGATGTTTCATTTTTGTATCATTTAATCTGTGCATCTTATGGGCATGAGCTCTACATGTGTTTTGTTGTATGCCATTCCATCTTTCCAACGGTGTATGCCATGTATTTTTGTGATCTTTGTGGTGAATAGCACAAGCATGCAAACTAGGCTCCGTAATGTTTCTAATTCCAGGACTTAGTCCTTGTCTGCTGTTATTTTGTTGCCATGTAAACTTGAGGCTACAGAGAAATTCATGCATATTTTGGAGATGTTCAGTAAGGATGTTTTGTAGATATTGTTGTAATTGATCCATTCCTGCCCTTGTTTGAAATTATGGAGTGCCATAGCATGACTCAATCTTGCTCCATTTTTGCTATAAAATAGTTCTGGCAGATTCTTAACATGATATGCAATTTTGCCAAGCTTGTTGTAGTTGATCCATACATGCTATGTACTTGTTCTTGCCATGAATAGCTTCACCAACATGCCATCTTGCTGTAGGTATGCTTGTTTTGTCATGCATTGCTCTGTAGTGAGTGCATCAAGCTCACAAAGAGGCCTTCATATTATTATTTCTGCCATGCTCTGTTTTCTGCTAAGTCTGAAACCTGATAAAGAAACTTGCTATGTTGACATGCTTGCCATCATATCTTCTGGTCCTTTTTGGCTTATGGTCAGTAAGGGACTTTTGTCATTTGCATTTAGTAGAACTCTGCCATGCCTTGTTTTGCCATGTTAAGTTCCTGTAGCGTGTTGATTTCGTGCTCTGAACATTGCTACCTGATGCTGTTTTCTGCCATGTCCAGTAATTTCACCAAGTCTGTGAACCTGATATCTTTTGCACTTTTGCCATGCTTGTTTGAGCTTGATATGTTGTGAACTAGCCGTAGCTCAGTGTTCATCTTTTGTCAAGCATCTCCTGTAGATTACTGTCATATGCTTTGTTGCTATGTTGGAGTGCTATAGCATTGATACATGTTGCATTTCAAGTGCTATCATGCTGTTAATCACAGATTCGTGTCATTCTTGTTTTGCTTTGCAAACCGTACATCCGTTTCCGGTGATCTTTATATCGATTTCGACCGAAATCACCTCATATTTCCAGTGGCATGCTTGGTTTGCCAAGTTACTGCTTTGTTCATCATTTTCCTCCCGAAGCACGCATATGCACCGCATATCATATCTTGCATATCATTCATGTTTTGCATCATGTTGCTTGTGCATTTCTCGTGGTTGATTGTGGTTCCGTTGCTTGTCTTCTTGTCTTGGTTAGAGCCGGGAGACGAGTTCGTGAACGAGGAACCTGTTGAGTACGCTTACGAGGATCAAGCTTTCGACAACTCTGAGAACCTTGCAGGCAAGATGACCACCCCTCGAAATCACTTCTATCTTTGCTTTGCTAGTTGTTCGCTCTATTGCCATGCTGCGCTACCTATCACTTGCTATATCATGCCTCCCATATTGCCATGTCAGCCTCTAACCATCCTTTCCTAGCAAACCCTTGTTTGGCTAAGTTACCGCTTTTGCTCAGCCCTTCTTATAGCGTTGCTAGTTGCAGGTGAAGCTGAAGTTTTTTCCATGTCGGAACATGGATATGTTGGGATATCACAATCTCTCTTATTTAATAAATGCATCTATATATTTGGTAAAGGGTGGAAGGCTCGGCCTTATGCCTGGTGTTTTGTTCCACTCTTGCCGCCCTAGTTTCTGTCATACCGGTATTATGTTCCTTGAGTTTGCGTTCCTTACGCGGTCGGGTGATTTATGGGACCCCCTTGACAGTTCGCCTTGAATAAAACTCCTCCAGCAAGGCCCAACCTTGGTTTTACCATTTGCCACCTAAGCTTTTCCCCTGGGTTTTCGCGAGCCCGAGGGTCATCTTTATTTTAACCCCCCGGGCAAGTGCTCCTTCGAGTGTTGGTCCGAACCGAGCAGCCTGCGGGGCCACCTCGGGGAAACTCGAGGTCTGGTTTTACTCGTAGCTTGACTTATCCGGTGTGCCCTGAGAACGAGATATGTGCAGCTCCTATCGGGATTTGTCGGCACATTCGGGCGGCTTTGCAGGTCTTGTTTTAGCATTGTCGAAATGTCTTGTAAACCGGGATTCCGAGACTGATCGGGTCTTTCCGGGAGAAGGTTTATCCTTCGTTGACCGTGAGAGCTCCGAGCTAAGTTGGGACACCCCAGCAGGGTAATATCTTTCGAAAGCCGTGCCCGCGGTTATGAGGCAGATGGGAATTTTTTAATGTCCGGTTGTAGAGAAGTTGTCACTTGACCCAGTGAAAATACATCAACTGTGTGTGTAGCCGTGATGGTCTCTTCTCGGCGGAGTCCGGGAAGTGAACACGGTCTGAGTTATGTATGACGTAAGTAGGATTTCAGGATCACTTCTTGGTCATTGCTAGATGACGACCGTTCCGTTGCTTCTCTTCTCGCTCTCTTTTGCGTATGTTAGCCACCATATATGCTTATTGCCGCTGTAGCTCCACCTCATTGCACCATCCTTTCCTATAAGCTTAAATAGTCTTGATCTCGCGGGTGTGAGATTGCTGAGTCCTCGTGACTCACAGATTCTACCAAAACAGTTGCAGGTGCCGACGATGCCATTGCAGATGATGGGATCGATCTCAAGTGGGAGTTCGATGAGGAACGCGGTCGTTACTATGTGTCTTTTCCTGATGATCAGTAGTGGAGCCCAGTTGGGACGATCGGGGATCTAGCATTTGGGGTTATCTTATTTTCATTTGGATCTTGACCGTAGTCGGTCTATGTGTGTAATTTGGATGATGTATGAATTATATTTATGTATTGTGTGAAGTGGCGATTGTAAGCCAACTCTTTATCCCATTCTTGTTCATTACATGGGATTGTGTGAAGATGACCCTTCTTGCGAAAAAACCACTATGCGGTTATGCCTCTAAGTCGTGCCTCGACACGTGGGAGATATAGCTGCATCGTGGGCGTTACAAGTTGGTAATCAGAGCCATCCCCGACTTAGGAGCCCCCTGCTTGATCGAATCTCTGGCGTTGTTGAGTCTAGAACAAAATTGTTTTGAGTCTTAGGATTATATATATCGGAGAGTAGGATTCTTTTTACTTCTCAGTCCCTTCGTCGCTCTGGTGAGGTCTCCTGACGTAGAAGTTTTGACTATTCTCTCCTGAAATTTCACTAAAAAAATTTTAGGATCCCGCGGGTATCTTGGAATTGTTCCGATGGTTTTGTGACGAGAACATTGTTCTTAGTGCCTCCTGACATTTAGGGGTTGTGGCAGTGTCCCGGGGAGTTGAGCTCCGAGGTGTTGTCATCACAATTTTATCGTTGCAGTTCTGGAATACCTGAGTTTCGCCGACATCGAAATATCTTTTATGCAGTTGTTGGTGAGATCACCTCGACGCCACCCAGTACTGGGGCGGGAGTTCGGGAGTATTGCCATAACTCGTATAACAGATGCTTTTCGAAGGTTGAGGTAAACGATTTCCGAATTTTTCTTGGTTATGTGTTGACGGATGGATACAGCTGGATCCAGGTATTGTTAGTTTGGGTGATATATTTTGTGTCCCCTGTATCCCCAACACCAGATTGCATAACCAGAAAGTTTCGGGAGTTTATAAGTGGGAATTCAAGTAGCCTTAGGATATCTTTCCGACAGACGCATGATATGAGATTGGGGTTCGACGTCTAGTGGTCCGCCTGTACACGGTTGGTTTTACAGTGGTCTCGTAGTGTCTTAAAGAGTCCTTGGCTATGCCGACTCAGGGACGCTTCGTATGTCATGTGCACAGCCTTGTACATGATGGTGCTGTACGATCGAGCCCGTGTGGGCCCCACCACGAAAACTTCGGACGAAATCTCTATCATATGTTTGTTCCGGCTTATTCTGCAAGCCAATACTTTGTGTTGTTTTGAATTGTGATATTCGAGTTGCTTCGAAGTCATATGTTGTTTCCATATCTTTTTCAAGTGGCTTCTCAACTTAATGGAAGTGTGATGATTTACTACGGAATTCATTCGTTCATCCTGGTTCGAATGTTTATTGTGAAGACTATATGTTGTAATTTCTATCCGTTGATTCTACTTATCTATTTGTCTATCAAGATGCTAACGGATGTCACCCTCTTCAGGATGGCTCCGCCAACGCGTCAGAATCCGGATCGCAATGAAGGGAGTCAAGCGAACCCTCCGCCACCACCTCCACCTCCGGAGGCATGGCAAGCTATCATGGCAGCCACCAACGCCAATGCTCAGATGATTCTGCAACTCTTGCAAGAACGCACCCAAGGGCAAGGCAATCAAGGCAATCAAGGTCAAGGCAACAATCAGCCTCACTTCGCTACCCTCAACCAGTTTCTCGCAAATCAGCCCAAGTCTTTCAGCTACTGTGCCGAGGCCACGGATGCCGATGATTGGCTCATGGACATCAAGAAGCATTTTGAATGTAGCAATGTCAGGCCTGAGGACTATGTCAAGTTCGCTTCTTTTCAGCTCAAGGACCAAGCTGCTGATTGGTTTTAGCAATACAAAGATTCCAGAGGAGGTCGTGTGATCACTTGGACTGACTTCTGTCGGGACTTCAAAGCGCACCACATTCCACAAAGTGTTGTTGAGAGCAAGCGTGAGGAGTTCCGCAATCTCAAGCAAGGCAACATGTCTGTGTATCAATACAACATTCAGTTTCAGAAACTTGCTCGCTTCGCTAAACAAGACGTCCCTGATGAAAAGAGCATGATCTATCACTTCAGAGGTGGCCTTAGAGAGGATCTGCAGTTAGCTCTCGTTCTTATTGAGCCTACTCAATTTGATCAATTCTATAACATGGCACTGAAGCAAGAGGCTGCTCAGGTCAAGTGTTAGGCTTCTAAGAAGAGAGTCAGAGACGCAGTTCAGTCTTCTTCTTCCTCACTTGTGGGAGCTAAGCAACAGAAGTTCTGGTTGCCTCCTCCTCCTCCGTTTCGTCAGCCTTATCAGCAGAAGAACAGAGGTGGCCATGGTTCTTCCAACTCTTCCAACTCTGGCTATCAGAACAAGTCTCAGAATCAAGCTCCAAAGTCCAATGCTCCTTATCACCGTCCACTCTCAGAGGTGACTTGCAACAAGTGTCAGCAGAAAGGTCACTATGCTAACAAGTGCTTCAACCAAAGGCGCCTGCCTCCTCCTCCTCCTCCTCCTGTCAGATCTTCCAGCAATGCAGTGGTCAAGCATAATCCAAAGTCTGCAAAGGTGAACATGATGAATGCAGCTCAAGCGGAGGAGTCTACTGATGTGATAATGGGTAATCTTCCTGTTAATGATATTACTGCAAAAGTTCTTTTTGATACTGGTGCATCGCTTTGTTTCATGTCAAGACCGTTTTTTGCCAAGCATGAATTCACTTGTTCACATCTGAGTAAACCCATGGATGTCGTTTCTCCGGGTAAACGTTTGAGTTCTAGTATAATGGTTCCGGATGTTTCCATCAAGATGGGAAACTATAAATTTCTGTCTTCTCCAGTTGTTCTTGGTGACTCGGATATTGATCTTATTCTCGGGATGGACTGGCTTTCTAAGCACAAGGCTCAACTTGATTGTGCTGCCAGGGAAATTCAATTGACACACTCTTCTGAGGATGTGATTATTTATGCCGCTCGTGATGAAACCATTCGGTTTTTTTCTCTCAATGAGAAGGGCGAATTGAATGCCATCTCTCAAATTCCAGTCATTTGTGAGTACCAAGATGTCTTTCCAGAAGAGCTTTCGGGTATGCCTCCTCATCGGCCAGTTGAGTTCGTTATCGAACTAGAGCCTGGCACTGAACCCGTTTGCAAGCGTCCATACAAGCTTGGACCCAACGAGCTGAAGGAATTGAAGAAACAGCTCGATGAACAAGAGCGTCTGGGTTTGATCAGACCGAGTTCTTCTGCATGGGGTTGTGGTGTTCTTTTTGTCAAGAAGAAGGATGTCACAGACCGACTTTGTGTCGACTACCGCCCATTGAACAAGAAGACTATCAAGAACAAGTATCCACTTCCCAACATCAATGAGTTATTCGAGCAACTCAAAGGTGCTAAAGTATTCTCCAAGCTTGACCTTCGTATGGGTTATCATCAGATTCGCATTCGTGAAGAAGATATTCCCAAGACAGCATTCAGAACAAGCTTTGGTTCTTATGAATATACTGTCGTGTCTTTCGGCCTTGTCAATGCTCCTCCAGTATTCTCTCGGATGATGAATTTCATCTTCAACCCCTATACCAATGAATTCGTCCTGGTGTATCTCGATGATATATTGGTCTTCTCCAAGAATAAGAAGGATCATGCCAAACATTTGCGATTGGCCCTCGACAAGCTCAAAGAGTATCAATTCTATGCGAAGTTCTCCAAATGTGAGTTTTGGCTTGATGAAGTTCTTTTCCTTAGTCACATCATCTCTGCCAAGGGCATCGCTGTTAACCCCGAGAAGGTGTCCGCAATTGTGAATTGGGAACCCCCTCAGAATGTCAAGCAGCTCCGCAGTTTTCTTGGTCTTGCAAGCTATTGCCGAAGATTCGTTGAGAATTTCTCTAAGATTGCAAAGCCTCTTTCCAACCTCCTCCAGAAGCATGTGAAGTATGTCTGGTCTCCTGAGTGTGACGTTGCTTTCAACACTCTCAAAGAGAAACTAGTCACCGCTCCTGTCTTGACTCCTCCTGATGAATCCAAGCCATTTGAAGTTTTCTGTGATGCTTCTCTCCAAGGTCTCGGTGCTGTGTTAATGCAAGAGAAGAAAGTTGTGGCCTATACCTCTCGTCAGTTGAAGCCCAATGAGAAGAACTACCCCACTCACGATCTTTAGTTGGCGGCAGTTGTCCATGCATTAATAACGTGGAGACATCTCTTGTTGGGAAGACAAGTGGACATTTTCACCGATCACAAGAGCCTCAAGTACATCTTCACTCAGCCCAACCTCAACCTCAGGCAGACTCGATGGGTCGAAATGATTCAAGAGTACAATCCGAGTATTGAATATACTCCAGGCAAGGCCAATGTCATTGCAGATGCTTTGAGTAGGAAGGCTTATTGCAACAGCCTAATCCTCAAGCCTTTCCAACCGGACCTTTGTGAAGCTTTCCGCAAGCTGAATCTCCAAGTTGTTCCTCAAGGCTTTCTTGCCAACCTCATAGTCTCGCCTACTTTGGAAGATCAAATTCGTGAGGCACAACTCCTTGATGCCATGGTGAAGAAGGTGAAACGTGGTATCGACAAGGGTCTTTCCAAATACAAGTGCTATCGCATTGATGACAGAGACACTTTATTCTTCGAGGACCGGATTGTGGTTCCTAAAGGTGATCTAAGGAAAGTCATAATGAACGAGGCGCACAATTCTCTTCTTTCCATTCATCCTGGAAGTACGAAGATGTACCATGATCTCAAGCAGTCGTATTGGTGGACTCGAATGAAGCGAGAAATTGCTCAATTCGTGAATGAATGTGATGTCTGCCGAAGAGTAAAAGCAGAACACCAACGACCAGCTGGTCTCCTCCAACCTCTTGCTATCCCAGAGTGGAAGTTTGATCATATCGAAATGGACTTCGTGACTGGTTTTCCAAAGTCCAAGCGTGGAAATGATGCTATCTTCGTTGTCATCGACAAGCTTTCTAAAGTGGCTCATTTCCTTCCAATCAAAGAATCCATCACAGCAGCTCAGTTGGCAGAGCTATACACCTCCAGAATTGTCTCCTTGCACGGCATTCCACAATTGATTTCTTCAGATCGTGGAAGCATCTTCACCTCTAAGTTCTGGGACTCCTTCCAGAAGGCCATGGGCACCAACATTCGCTTCAGCGCAGCTTTCCATCCTCAAACTAGTGGCCAAGTCGAGCGAGTCAATCAAATTCTTGAAGATATGCTCAGGGCTTGTGTCATTTCCTTTGGCATGAAATGGGAAGATTGTCTTCCATATGCCGAATTATCCTACAACAACAGCTTCCAAGCAAGTTCGGGCAAGGCCCCATTCGAGATTCTCTATGGCAGAAAGTGCCGTACTCCTCTCAATTGGTCAGAGACTGGTGAACGCCAACTTCTTGGCAATGACTTAATCACTGAAGCTGAAGAAATGTGTAAAGTCATCCGTGGTAATCTCAAAGACGCGCAATCGCGCCAGAAGAGTTACTATGATAGTAAGCATCGTGATGTGGCTTTCGAGATCGGAGACCATGTCTACCTCCGCGTCTCTCCAATGAAAGGTACTCGTCGCTTCGGTATCAAAGGGGAGCTTGCCCCTAGATACGTGGGTCCTTTCAAGATCATTGGCAAAAGAGGCGACCTCGCCTATCAACTTGAGCTTCCTTCCAACTTCGCGAACGTGCACGATGTGTTCCACGTGTCACAGCTCCGCAAGTGCTTCAAGACTCCTGAGCGCACTATCAACTTCGAAGAGATTGACCTCCAAGAAGATTTGTCTTATCATGAGCACCCCGTTGCTATTCTTGAAGAAACTGAGCGCAAGACTCGCAACAAGTCAATCAAATTCCTGAAAGTGAAGTGGTCGCACCATTCCGACCGGGAAGCCACCTGGGAATGCGAGGACCATCTCCGTTCCGAATATCCGGAGTTCTTTCAGTCCTAGATCTCGGGACGAGATCCTGTCGTAGTGGTGGAGTGTTGTAACACCCCGCATGCAACTTTCCATGTTTGTAACTCCGACTCTTGCCATTTTCGGCTATGTGCTGTGATATTCCTTTCATGGTCGGGTTTTGTCTTTCGTTTTGTATTTTGTTCATGTCATGCATTTCATATCATGTCATCATGTGCATTGCATTTGCATACGTGTTCGTCTCATGCATCCGAGCATTTTCCCCGTTGTCCGTTTTGCAATCCGGCGCTCCCATCTCCTCCGGCGCACCCCTCTTGTTTTCTTTCGTGTGTTGGTGTCAAACATTCTCGGAATGGACCGAGTCTTGTCAAGTGGCCTTAGTATACCACCCGGAGACCACCGGTCAAGTTTCGTTCCATTTGGAGGTCGTTTGGTACTCCAATGGTTAACCGGGTAACCGCAGATGCCTTCTGTGTGTTGCAGCAAAAAACCCCTCTCTAAACAGCCCAAAACCCACGAAACTCTCTTCCATGCTGTAGGTCGTTCGATCACGATCGTGTGGGCGAAAACCGCACCTCATTTGGACTCTCCTAGCTCCCTCTACCTATTTATATGCATCTCTCCCGAAAAACGCACGCAGATCAAACCCTAGACCCGCTCCCTCTCCGCCGCCGGACACGTCCGGGCGGAGCCGGACGCGTCCACCACCGCCCACTGATGAATCCCGCGCCGACACGTGTCCCGCC